>NW_020290035.1:0-7321 GCF_003144195.1 Ceraceosorus guamensis
GGGGGGGGGGGAAAGCTCTCCCCTTCAACGGCCTTCCCCCTCGCCTCACCCTCGATACGTCATTGCTGATCTTTCTTTCGACCTGCCGTTCTTGCTACGCTCGCAGTCAATGCCGTATCGCAGCTCAGTCGACTGGCTCAGTCCAAGCGGTACGCAGAGTGCGCATCAGCTCTCAGAGCCGTCGAGTCGCTCAAAGACAGTTTTGTGGGGTTCGCGGGCGTCGCTAGGCTCAGCAGGGTGGCGAGGGAGGTGGAGATGTTAAAGGGGCAGCTGGAAAAGGATGCAAGGGAGGAGTTTGAAAGATTGTGAGTGGCGTGGATGCTCTCCATTCGAAGTTGTCTGAGGGGGTATCGAAGGGCGCAGAGATTCAGCGTAGGGCCGCCTGCTGACCTCCGCTCGAGCTGCTCGTCCTCTTGCCTGGACATCCTCGCGACAGCTTTGGTCAGCCCAATCCACCTCCTATCAGCTCGACTATCCTGCCATCTGCTGCTCAGGCTATTGCAGCCCTGGGTCCGCAAGCCTCGCAATCCCTGCACGATTTCTACACCACCCTCACGCTCAAAGAGTACAAGCGCATCTTTCGCTCTACGGACGAAGCTGGTGGACTGGACAATGTTTCGCGCCGGTATGCTTGGTTCAGAAGAGTGCTGCGCACGTACGACGAGGATCACGCTGCTGCGTTTCATGTGGCTGGTTGGGATGTGGGCAGGGAGCTGCTCAGGAGATTCAGCGAGCAGACTAGGGAAGACTTGAGGAGCTTGCTCATCAGGATGGGCAAAGGTGCTAATGTGGACGTGCTGCTGGATGCCATGAATGCTACTTTGGAGTTTCAAACCGCCATGGCTAGAAAGTATGGGGGCAGCGTGAGTAGCCTGGACAGCGCGTGGCCTGTCCTTTACACGAGCAGTGAGGGAGCTTATACGCCACGACTGCATCGACAGTACGAAGCGATCACTGCGCCTCCCAATCTGGCACCGACCACAGCCACAGGGAATGCCTCGGTCCCAGCTTTGACTGCAGCAACATCTACAGGCCACTCTCTATCCTCCACCTTCGATCCGCATCTCGGCATCTTTGTGGAAGCGCAAGACAAGCGACTTCAAGAGATGTTTGTCGGCTATCGACAGAGCCTCATGTCCCGACCTTCGATTGACGGCGGTAGTGTCGGCGGAGGAAGCGCAGGAATGCAAGAAGCCTCCTCTACCATCGGCATGCAAACCAGCTCCGGCTCGGTGGGCGGAGGCGCAGGGAGTGCGGTGCTAGCTTCCTCGACGGAGCTCTTCTACTTTTACAGACAGACGCTCGAAGCGTTTGCTCGTTTGAGCACGGGCGCCGCTTTCAGAGATTTGTGCTTCGTATTTTGCAAGTATCTCAGGATATATGCGGAGGAGGTGTTGCGCTTCGGATTGATCCATCGAACGGATCCTGCGAGCGCCTCTGGTCTGCCCACACCTAGGAGATCCAACGATACGAGGTACGGCGGCAGCGGCAGCAGAGAGAATGAAATGTACTTGGGAAGGATTTGCAAGATTGTCAATACGGCGGATTATTGCGCTACGACGGCCGATCAGCTCGCGGAAAAGCTGAGGGAAAAGGTGGATGAAGGGTATGAAAAGGAGATTGATTTGCAAAACGAAAAGGAGGGCTTTGTTGCGTGAGTGGGTGCGAGGGTTTGCAGATGACGTTTTGCGAGCCCGAATGCTTGCGCTCGCTCAAGCTCTCGTCACATTGCTTGCCACAACAGCGTGATCGCGCAGGGCATTCAGGTCTTGTTGCGCGAAGCGGATCAAGCTCTGGAAGTCCCTTTTCAGCAAATGTTCCGGCCGAACAATCCGTGGTCCACGCTCGTCGAAGCATCGGGAAAGTCTCCTTACGTCGATGAGCTAGCATCTTCCCTCGAGCATGTGGCTGTCGTGGTCAGGCTGGAGCTGGAGAACAAGCGATTCGTGCGGAGCTGGTGCGATAAGGCTGTTGGGTGAGTAGCGTTGCGCGACGCGTTGTCGTGAGTGTGCGAGGTGCTAAAGAACTGGGCATTGGGGGACACTGCTGTGCGCAGAACCATCCTTGCCAGGTTCACGAACACCCTTGTCAGGTTGAAACCGCTGTCGAGCCTCGTTTCGAAACAATTGCTGCTCGATCTCAAAGAGATCAGATCGATCCTGCTCGAGCTGCCTAGGTACTCCTTGTCGGAGGAAGGCAGCGCCAACGCCGCCGCTTCGTGAGTGACCTGCATCGCGCCGCGCCATGTAGACTGTGCGGTGCTTTCCCGTCACGGTGCTGATTTTGACGTGCCCCTGTGCGCAGCTATCAACGACACATCACCAAGAGCACGCAGAGGCTGGAGAGCTTGCTGGATCTGCTGTGCCTGGAGGATCCTGGAGCGGAAGAGCTCATCGAAAGGTACACCCAGCTGATTGGCGATAGGTCATTCGTGAGTCGGTCCGAGGGAACACACTTTGCTCGTGGGCTTGCAGAGGGCTGAATATTTGCACTCGCCTTCGTCTCTGTTCTGTGCAGGGCAATTTCCAAAAGATCTTGGATTTGAGGGTGAGCAGTCGCGGGCCGAATGACAAGCTCGCAGTGTTGGGCGCGGGCATGCGAGACCTTGACTGACGGTGCCGAATCGGTTCGCAGGGCGTGAGGAGGACGGAACAAAATGGCATCATGGACACTTTTGTCACTTTGACATCGCAGAACGATCAATTGTCCGAGACGTCTTTCCTCACTTCGTTGGGTGAGCATCTCGCCCGCTTTCCCGTCTTACCTGCGAAGGCGTCCAATTCTGACAAGGCAGCGCACCACGGGTTTTCATCACAGACATGGATCCGCCCACCAACGCTACCACTCCTGGTCCCTTTTTGTCATTTGCAGCTGCAGGCTCGACGGTGGATGGATCGTCGACACCTCCGCTCGGAAGAGGAAGCGCATTCGATCGAGATTACAATCCTACCGCTACTGGTGCGGCCAGAGCTTTCGGAGACCTGAAACGCTTTGGCAGCATGCTTGTTGGACGGCGGGAAGAGGGTCGAAGATAGTTGGGCGCAAGAGAGCGGTGTAATAGAGCCATAGCGACGGCTTTGGTAGCATTGCGTAATTTCATTCTTGCACTTAAAGGAACGATATGCTTCGTATGGCCCTTGTCCTGCTGCGAGCTGTGCGGCTGTGCGTGCGTCGCGTGGATTGGAGAGGACCCATCAGGTACGAATGCCGAATGGAAGGCTTGCAGCTCTGACAGACGGACGTGAAGGCTGCGATTGGTTGAAAGGGAACGTCGATTGCGATCGGCGACATCCTCACCAGCTGCAGCGTTGCTCCAGGCTCGAGAAGCCGCTTGGTCGGATCATGATTATGTGCAGGTCGGTGCGAATCGAAAGGCCAGACGATCCGTCCGAGCAATTTTTTCGGCTCAGTCCGTCTTTCTCCACCTGCGCTGCAATCCACCCTTTCACTTTCCCCTCTCCTCCGGTCGCCGTCTCCTCCAATGCCTTTCTCTTGCAAGAAATTTACTTGCCAGAGCGTCCGACTTCGAGGCTGTGCTCGGTCTGTTCTCGAGCTTCTTGCTCTTCCCTTTGCAAGCATAAGTCAGCACATGTGCGGTTCATGCATACTCTCGCTGCCCATTTGCCTCAGCTAGAAGTTGCGATCAAAATCGAACTACCACGGTGCCGCTAGCTGCCCTCCATTCCCACGCCACTCGTTCGATGCACGTACCTGCAGCTAGATGCACTAACACCTTATGTACCCCGCAATTTCTGGACACTGCATCAGTCAGGCGAGGCAGGTTCGTGGAATGGTTAGCCGCTGGTCGGTAATTATGAAGCGACCGACCCTCTACTCACTGTAAAGGCAGGCTCATCCCGGAGTCACGCGTTCGAGCCCCGGCCGGGTTCGGATTCGGGACCATCAGGGAAGCGTGTCTTTTGCTTCGCGTCCCTAAGGGGTTGGAAGGATTCCTGTTTTTTTTTTTTTTTAGCTTGGTACCGAAGACATTCTGGACTGAATACGAACATCAACTCGTGTTGGTGATCATCGTCTCTGTCCTGTAGGTGGTTCTTTGTGGAAAATTGGCGCGAGCTGAGATCATCCTCGTTAGCAGATGATGCGACGCGCAATGCTTACGCTCGCACTCTGTGAAACGAATATCGACGATTAGCCTTGAGGCCGGATTTGGGGACTTACCGCGAGAGCGACGCGAACGAGGACAGTGTGGTGGCGCATATAGGATGAAAGATTTGTCTGGCCCACATCCAGGCGCCCTTGAAGTTCTTTGGCGCCCTGTTGGGGCATTTTCCGCACTCAATGCGGTACAGCACTCATAGGGAATCTCTGTCATGTTGGCGCGGGCTCTTCAATTATACGTTGACACCCCGGCAGGGGCTAGCTGAAAAGGAACATTGTCATTCCGCCTCTTTTGAGCGTCACGTTGTGATGTCCGACGTTACAATTGTACTTGCGCTGTCGGCTTGCGGAAGCATCTGCTGATGGGAGACTGTGGAAGTGAGTCGGACGTATACTGCGCGATCTGCCTGCCCCGTCACGCAGTCGCTACGTTGTTGCGGAGAAGCTCTAGAGAAGGGAGAGAAAATGCAGAGAAGCAGCATGAGCTCGAGGAACGGTACTTCTCAAGGGGCTCATGGTCCCTTGGGCAGCAGCTTCCGACATACCATGCTCTTGTCTGGTGCGAGAGCAGCGAGAACAATAAAGAAGACCGATGCGTCTTCTGCTTGCTTGTATTGGTTCAGTGACTATTAGGAGATTCCATGGCAAGTGTCGTGGTGTCAATCAGCTGCCATGGTCTCCCACCTGACCTGCTGGAGGTTGCGCAGTTCGAATATTTTGAAAAAGGAACTCACTGGCTCGTCGTCTGCTCTTGACTCGCACTTGCTGACTGCGAAGAGGTCTCGACCTGCAAGCCTTCGAGCTGACCGGCGAGCGCACCGCCAAAGACGCTACTTCCGTGGGACTGAAAGCTATACACACTACTACCACCGTCACTTGTATGATCCGACGGGTAGTAGATGAAGTCGTCGCTCAGCGGGTGCGACTGGAAACGAGAAATTAGCATCTGCCCTGTGGGAGGAACAGGCTGCTCTGGTTGTTGTGCACTCTGACGGTGACGATCAAACCAGTCCTATGGAGAATGGGTTGGAGCAATGATCGAAGGCCAAGTAAGCTCAGCAGTCCATTAGTGTGTGAAATGAGCAACGCACATTGAAGCCGCGCACGAGCAGCATCATGTATTCCGTTCGACGCTCATGCTGCAAATCATCTGCCTCATTTGGCAGCTCAAGCCCGAGCACGAAAGACTGATCCTTGCACATTTTGATCTGTGCAGAAGATGATGATTCGTGTGAGATTTGCAGTCGACGCGCGCCTGTTGCAAGGAGATGTTCGGGCCACCTCCACACTCACGATTGCTTCATCTTTCTAGCGAGCTTCGGCTTTGTATTGCGTGAAATTGGCTGTCAGTGCTTTCATCTTCTGGACCAGCGCAGTAAATGGGGCTCGAGCAAGACGAATTGCCGAACAGAGGTCGTGCACCGAGCGTCTTATCGCCGGATCGGCAGTGTCAAGCTTGGCGTCGAGTATGAATTGCTGCAAGGTCCGACCTCAGTTTTCGAGGGCTTCGAAGGGAAAACACGCCTTGACGTTTTCCTTCTCGGCTTCTCTGAGCCCTGTCACTCCTTCAGCAGCATTGCCAAAAGAAGCATCTGCCTGGCTCGACAGGCTCGGCTTTGCCATCTTGCAAAAGTTGATGTGTAGATCAAGTGCAAATTGAGGCAGAGGCGAGGAGCTGTCGATTGTGAGTCTACGCAGCTTGCGTTGCGTCCCTCATTTAGTGCTTAAGGGGCTTGTGAAGGGAAAGAAGATGCCCAGCTCACAATTTAGCACGCCTTCACAAGTTGTATTATCACAACTTGATCACAATTCGCGCGTGAGCGCGAATTCACGCTCAGCGTGACGCGTAGCGGGGACCTGTACCCTGCGCGTTCGTCGCACTCTCAGCTCTTAGCGCTTGCGAATATTGCACGAAAGGTGGCGTATTGTTGCTCTGTACTACAATGGCAGACCCTCGGTCAATGATTGCCGCCGACGCTCCTAGGATCACTAGCGAAGAGGTCTCAAACGCAGGCGAAGGGCGTAAGTAAACGTCTGGTCCAAAATCCAGCTTGAAGGGCTAAGAAACCGATCTATATGCCAGCCCCCATGCTCCAATGCCAAAAGCAAAGCCTTGTCAAGGAACAGGTAGGAGGGGAGTTGCCCACAGACCAGTCTGCTCAAATTTGCTTGCTGTTGCAGAACTGGCATGTCAGCCTTGAGCACAGACCCTGCCAACTGTAGAGAAGCCAAAGGGCAGCTGGCCACCAACTCATCTGCACACATTGTAGTGAGAGTGAGTCACAAACTCTCTTGTTGAGTAGATGCTTGCTCAAAACGCGGGAGAAGCAATGTAAGGTATTAGTGCGATGGGTTCCACTAAATTTAGAAAGGGATTTGTAACATGAGTGGCAGAAAAGAGAGCGCACACAGTCCAGTCTAGAGCTAGCTGCTGCTACCCAAGCGGGACTGCTTCTTGAAACATCCCCAACGGAGTGCAGCACTTGTTGAAGCCAGGAGAAAGGTGAATGAGGCAATTGGAATTACCAAGGAAGCCCGGAAGTGCCCAAAACGCAATCGCATAGTCATATCCAAGCTTCCAAAGCCATGAGAAGCACGAATCTCTAAGGCAAAGGAGAGCGTCAGGCGCGCAGAGGGCTTGGAGCTCCAATTTCGTCATTCACGCCTGTAGAGGACATGAGATCCTTGGCTACCTTGTTGAGTTGAATCATCCCGGCCATCCCTCAAGATGATCTATCACCGCGGAATTTGGGCTGAGTAGCTTGTGCTAGCTCCACCCTACAAGTGCAAAGTGGAGGGGACTGAAAACTTTTTGCTCTTTGCTGATGTCCATGCAGGATTGTGCTGGATGGGCGTGGATGGCAGTCAAGTGTGGATGGCTCAGATGTCTTCCTTGGCTTGATGGTCACATCACGCTCAGCGACGCTCATTGGCGGGAGAAAGACCTCCTGTCTTTCCGCGGCTGGGCTGTGCAGTCTGTGCTCAATGATGTGCACGTCTGCTGCCCTCCAGGCGCTTTTGTGCGAGCTTTTTGGCTGTCTCGGCGCCCAGGTGTGAATTGTGAAGGCGGTCCAGACAAGCAAATCTTGCAACATCTGGACTGCTTTTTGCGAGCTCGAGCTCCATTCTCCACTGTGCTTGCAGTTCTTCATTCAGCGTGGTCTTTTGCATTTGCGACATCTGGACTGCTTTTCGCGAGCTC
>NW_020290035.1:7531-31913 GCF_003144195.1 Ceraceosorus guamensis
TTTGCATTTGCGACATCTGGACTGCTTTTCGCGAGCTTGAGCTCCATTCTCCACTGTGCTTGCAGCTCTTCATTCAGCGTGGTCGTTTGCATTTGCAACATCTGGACTGCTTTTGGCGAGCTCGAGCTCTATTTGCCACTGTGCATGCAGCTCTTCATTCAGCGTGGTCTTTTGCGACTTGGCGGCTGGCGGACTGTGACCACCTCCACTATTACTGTGTCGAGAAGTCATGTTGTCAATATGATGAAGAGGCGCGGGATTGTGGCAGAATGAGAAGCGCGAGCAGCGCAGCTTGTGACCTCAGCGAAGAAAAAGCTTATTGATGGACAAAACGCCATAGCAGGAGCTGCTAGCTGGTGTGGGATCTCGACGGAAGTGGTCATCAAGAATTCTCCGATGCACTGAGCGGCAGCGCAGGAAGGCTGGTGTGCATCTGCTTTGCAAGCGTAACCTTAGCTCGTACGTGAACTCTCCCGCTCAGCGCGCTTCTGCAATTGCACTCCCATCTAGAGGCTTTTGTGCAAGCTCCTTTGCAGTCTCAATGCCCAGGTGTAGGTCATGCAAGCCATTCAGACAAGCAAACCTTGCAACACTTTGATTAACCTTGGCAAGTTCCAGCTCCATGCGCCACTGTGCATGCCCCTCTTCACTGAGCATATTCTGCTGTGACTTGTGTGAGCTTCACAGTATATGGGCAAATTGTGACAAAGACGACTCCTGTTGGGTCAAATCATGACTTTTGTCACAGATCAGCTTATCCATAAGTCACGTATCAAGCCACTTACCAAGATTGGGGACTGAGTCTCCAAACGACATGCTGATTGGTACACTAGGGCCAGCACCGCCGCGCCAAACTGCTTGGCAAGGGCCCTCTAGAGAAATACGCAGGGAGGAGTGAATGTCGGTGTCTCTTGAAGCAGCAGAAAGGAGAACCGACGGTCTGTGTTCAAGGCAAGGCTGCTTGGCTCAGACATTCCTCAGGAAATATGATCATGGTAGATCTTTCTATGGAGGCATATAAGGAGGTGTGTGCAACAAAGAGCTTCTTGGCAGTTCTGTAGCGCTTTGCGGTACTTACACGCTGAGATGTTGATGAGGTGTGCTAAGAGACTGCAAACACTGGGCTCATCCTGGCAATGCTTCTCTTACTGCCACCTGAACCTTCCTCATCTTCTGGCACATTGAATTTGCTCTCCTGTGGCCTGTTGTCCTTACCACTTGACTTGACCTTGACAGAGAAATCAGAGCCCAGCAGAATAGGGCTGCCTTCCAAACAATTGGTGATGGGACCCATCAAGGGTCAGATGGGCAATGTAGGGGAAGTGGACAACATGAGCGAGAGCGCACCTTCTCTGAATGGTCTTGAAATCAGTGGACTTGTTGGCAGCCTGCAATCCTAGTAAACATCATCTGACACTTGGTGATCCAGCTCGCCTTGTGGAGCTTGCTGGAGTCCAAGCTGGAGTCTTGATATGCATCTTGCCTAGAATCTGTTCATGTTGGGTCCGACCCTGTGCTTGACAATGTCAGCGGAAGTCTCATGCTCAGAGATCTTCATGAAACCCACTTTAGCTAGATTGGGCAATGCTGGAGTCCAGTGGACCACAGGTACTGTCAAGTAGAGGTCTTTGAGCAATGTGTGCTTGCTTGAGGAGACCTCCAGTCCAGACTATTCAAGCAAAGGCTACTCACCTGCAAACTGCTCTTGAATTGGCCACTCATACTTGCAAGCTGATCAAAGACTCAACAGCCAAGTGGCAGCTGGCCCTTGACTTTGCTGCAAGTGCCGGAGGGGAACCTCAGCTGGAAAAGCGTAGAGGTCTGCACAAAGAGCATGCTGGAGCGGAAGCCAGAGCTGCTAACAACATGGCATACCTCAGAGCTTTGAACAAACGATGGGATTGGTCAAAAGCAGACCAGGTCAGTGCCCAGTGAATTGAAGTGCTGCGCCTGTACTGACACGGCTCTTTGGACAATTGACCAGATTCACGACCTGCAGGCGCAGTCCAATCTCACCAGCCTAGAGCTGCCCAATTTGGAAGACTTCCCATTGAGGGACCACAGAACCAGCTACGCGGGCTTATCCTCGCAAATGATGATGGTACGTTGCACAAACGATGGGATTGGTCAAAAGCAGAGCAGGTCAGTGCCCAGTGAATTGAAGTGCTGCGCCTGTACTGACACGGCTCTTTGGACAATTGACCAGATTCACGACCTGCAGGCGCAGGCCAATCTTACCGGCCTAGAGCTGCCCAATTCGGAAGACTTCCCATTGAGGGACCACAGAACCAGCTACGCGGGCTTATCCTCGCGAATGATGATGGTACATTGCAAGGGGCGCTCACCTTTCACCTGGCAGCCCCACACTGATGCAAGCTACTCCGTTCTCCCGTGACAGGACTTTCTGAGGGAGCTGCAAGTTAACGCTCCCGAGACGGTGCGGGCGGCCGCGGAGAACACCAATTGGTTATGATGCAGCGCTATCGCTGTTGGGCGACAGGTACAGGTGGGGTCGCTCTCAGGGAAGCCGGACCAGCCTTCAGGACGGGCAAAGAGATCACCTCGAGAATTCCATTGACATTGTGCTGTTCTAGCCCTGCTTGCTCCCTCACTGAGGATAGATGGAAAACAGTGGGTGCTGCCAGACGTGTCCATCGACTGCTGAGCTCACCTTGACCTCTGCCATCACCGCTTGCAAGAAGGTCACTCCAGTACAATCCTTGTAGCTGCCAGTCTCAGGACTCTCCATCCCGAATGCAGCTCCAATCGTCTGAAGAATGTCGTACTGGAGACCAAAGAGCATTGGTGTCAGGGTCACTGCCTCTTGCAGATGCTCGTTCGGGTTATGCCACTCACGTACTCCGTTGGCCCAATCGCCTCTCTATATCCCGCACGATCCATGGCCCCTTCAGCCTCTACGCTGCCTCCCTCCGCCATCTCGCAACGCCTCCGAAGACTCGAATTCTCCTTCTGCATGACCTCTCGATAAATTGAATTCGAGAGCGCGTCTTCTTGCTGACTGTCGAGCACGCGCTCCAAGTTCCTGACGCGGTCGTCGGTGGTTCGACCAGTCAAGTACTCGTTGCGCTTTCTCAAGAAGCGGACCTCATCCCACAGCGTCCGCATCTCGGCGTTTCGCTCCTCAATGTCAGCGTGACTCATGTGGGATTGGATCAAGGCACGATGACGCTCAACTACGCGCTGGTGATCCTCTGCCAGGCCATCCTTGAGCTCTTTGGGGACAGCTTCGAGCCTCTTGACCTCGTTGGCCCGTAGTGCCAGCGCTTTCCACTCAGGACCCCACTTGTCCTTGTACTTTCGAGCCTTTTTAGTCTGCCTCAGGGACCCCTCCGCTTTGGCAAGAGTCTTGAGCGGCTTGCGCTTCTTTGAAAGTTGTGCAAAGGCGGAGGCGGCAGCTGAGGCAAAGGTCAAGCGCATAGCGGTGCTGGCACCAGCCGCGGGAGAGGGAGTGGGAGCGGGAGCGGATGTGGGAGCGGGAGCGGATGCGGGAGCGGGAGGGGGCGTGGGAGAGGGAGCGGGTGCGGGAGAGGGAGCAGGAAGGGGAGCGGGCGCGTGAGCAGGTGCGGGACTGGATCCAGACGCAGAAGAAAACACTGGCTTTGCGCTTGTAGAAGCCATGATGGCTGACTGGATGAAAGTGTTGAGTGCTCAAACGGGAGCTCTGAGGCGTGACTGGAAGACTTGTGAAGCATGAGGTTACGGTGTTGGAGGGTCAGTTGTGAGTAGAAAGCGACCCAGCAGCTTTGTCTAAGCCTGTCAAGCGCTCGGCCGAGTGTTTGGCAGGGAACAAAAGTGATGGTCAAGATGCACGAGCACTCTGTATACAAAGATCAAAAGCAGACTGATGCCAAAGATCTGCAGGAGTACTTTGCCCACCTGCATAGGTGTGTTACTGGCAGTACTCTCTCTTTCCTCTCTTGATGCCTCAACCAGCTGACTCTTCTTATCACAACTTTGTTCTGGCATCCTGCCTGGCAGTTAATGTGCAGGATCATGTCCTGCACAACACTCCTGAAAGCCCTTCAAGTGCTTCATTCCATCCTGAGGATCAATTGTTGACCAACTTTTCAATTCCCAAGAGGATCAAGCAGTTGACAGTAACTGGGGAGTGCACTTGACCTTCCTTATGCCACACAAACCTCAGCCACATTTCATGGGGAGTCATCAAGCAGGAATATGCCTAGCACAAGGGCTGCTCATGCTGCTACTGGGCAGGTACAAGCAGGGATGGATGTTGACCGCCATCAGTGACTTGACGGCTCAGATACTTGTAGCGCCTTCTCAAGCAGCAAACCTTGTTCAAGGGGTCTCTCATCTCTGTAGCTTCCTCTTTACTGTCAGCGCGACTTGTGTGGGACTCGATGAGAGCCTAATGACCTTGACAGACCACCCGATGCTCTACAAATCTGACCTCTGGCAGGACAGTCTCAAATTTGACAACCTTGTTGACTCTTAGCGCCAGCATCTTCCGTTCCATGCTCTTCTGACTTTAGTACTCGCGAGTGTTAGAGACGCTGCCAAGCGCGACGCAATCTTTGAGGCGCTTCTCCACAAGGAACGCCTGGAGGAGGCGTGCAAAGTCAACAAGATCAAGGAGTTGGCTTTGGAGCTAATGAAGTCTGTGAGTCTGATCAAACCCGACCTCGTTTTCGATCATTTCCTTCATGTGGGCAGGGGCGCGCAGCCCTCTTGGGCAAGTTGCTAATCCCACAGCTTGCCTGAAGTCTGCACATTTGGGAGTAGAGTTCTTGCACTTCAGCGTCTTTCTCCAAGGTCAGCTTGCTCTGCTTCGAGACTGCATAGCTTTGAACCCTATTCTGTCTCTTTCTGCCTGTCCCACCTTTGGAATAAGACCTAATCGCAAAACTCTCCGTCACGACGAGGCCAGACGGGCGTGAGGTGCTGCGCTACCTTTCACCCGTCAATCGACGCTTTGGTTTTGAACCCCTTCTAGGCTTTGCGGCGAGCTGAGCTGCTGGCACTGCCATCACTAGTGAGCTTTTGAGAAAGTGCCTCCACGCCACACTTGGGCACTTCGTCCAGAGCGACCGCTACCCACACACCTCCTTGCGTGCCTCTCTGAAGCTTCACGACAAGGAATGGGTGGACCAAGTCTATGGAATGTGACGAAGCTTTGCGCGACCCCAGAACGTCTCTTGGCTTCTTCACTACCACATTCTCCCCATCAACACCTCGAAGCAAAGGTCTCCTGCCCCAAACACCTTTTTTCTCTCAAACGCCCTGTGACTTTCAAACTCGACAAGAGTGGCAACATGGAGACCAACATGGAGACTAAGCCCGCCCTAAAGACCGTGCGCATTTTCGCGTGGCACACGAATTATGCCACGGAGGCGGTTGACAGCCGCCCACAGCCTCCCACTGAAGTGAGTTACGAGTTGTCACGACTGTCCTACCAAGGGAGAGCGGCGTCTCATTGCAGATGCGTTTGTGGGAGGCAAGGTTATATGTACATGCATGAGCGCGTCTGCATCACAGCGTAGTCGAGAGTCACGAGCGTTGTCGAGCTTGAGAGCAGATGTAGGATGTTTGAAACATAAAGTGCCAAGTGCCGCATCATCAAGAGGATCATCATGTGGAATGTAGAATTGGAAATGTGCGCAACAGACTTGATCAACTGCTGATGCAACTCTTTGCTTTCCTCTCATTTGTCTCTACACCAATTGCAAGCAGCCACAAGCTCCACTTGAGAACCCAGTGTGCCCCTTCCAATGCAAGGCACTCTTCACCAAGCTCCTCAAGGAGGAGCGCAAGGCTGAGGAGAAATGCAAGGACCACATCAAGAGGTTGCCAAGGACCTCGCTTTCTCTGTCAGTCTTTTCAATTAGACCATCACTCCCCGTTGTCTGTACAAGATGCCAACACCAGTGTCTAGGCTGCTCCTCTCTCTTCTTCAGCACCGCTTCAGAGAGCGCTTGGCCTCTACGACGGCAGCACCGCCCAGGGATCGAGCCCAGGCTCGCATGCGGTCTTCAACGCACCGTCTACCCACACCACAACGTACAATTACGTCACCTACGCAGGTAGGTCTCCATCACCAAACCCACCAAGCAGTGATGGAGGCCAGCTGGGCTTGCACTTTCAGCGCCTGGGTGGGGGACCTTCCCACACGTAGGATTGAGGAGAGCATCGGCTGATGAGGTGAGTGAGCTACTCGCAGATGACAACGACTGGAAGGTAGCACTGCCCAGCGATCGAGCCCAAGCTCACATGCGGTCTTCAACGGACCGTATACCCACACCACGACGTACAACTACGTCACCTACGCAAGTCGCTCTCCATCACCCAACCCACCCAGCAGTGATGGAGGCCAGCTGGGCTCGCATTTTCAGCGCCTGGGTGGGGGACCTTCCCACACGTAGGATTGAGGAGAGCAATGGCTGATGAGGTGAGTGAGCTAGCTGCACATGACAACAGCTGACTCCCACACATTCATCTGACCACCTGTTCTCTGCGACAATGTCCCGAACAGGTTCAAGATCCTGCTCGTCCTCACCAAATCCCCAACTCTTGTTCTCCTACTACCTTGTGACTAACTTTGGAGCAAGAACTCTCGCGCTTTTCAATGGTGCTCTCAGCATGGCAGAAGTGGAAGGAGTATACGGTGCGCTTGTGTGGGCTATGTTGCTGGATGTTGATTTTGGTTTAAAGGCGTGGTGATTGACTGTTCAGGGATGCTGAGAAGTTGTGATTCTCAAAGGAGAAGGAGAACAGACATTTGGGGGCCAAGGGAAGGTTGTTTGGCTCAGCCATTTCATGGGAATCTGAATGTGGAAGGTCTCTTCCAAAAGGCATGCAAAGGGGTTGCTTGAACGTTTATTGGGCGCAGGAAGACTGACCAAGTGAGTTGCTTTCTCCCAGCTGGAAGTAACTTTGTATTTGACGCTGCCTCTCTGAAGACCTATCACGGCGCACTTGTTGCATAGACGGTGTTGGCCATGTACTTACTGAACAACAGGATGCTACACAAAGATCATTGTTCCTGCACATCTCTTGACCGCGGCTTTTAAGCGAGACAATTTGAGAGGACCAATTCTGACCCAGCAACGGCTTCAGCCACTTCAGCTGCATCTCATGTTGTCGCTCCATACTTTGGGTGCCATGAGGTCTGATCTGAGAGGTACACTCAAGAAGACCCGGTCTGCAAGCATCGTGGCCAAAGAACGCGCTCCAAATGGACGCCGCAAAGACGCCCCAAACATACGTGCTGTTTGCAGTACTCTGCATGCAGAGATCACCTGTGCCTGCATGAGCGCACGCGGCTCGAATGTGAATTTACACCTATCTGCGAAAAGGAGAAGAGTCGATGCGAAGGACCTGCATCCACAACACCATCACACCTCGTCCACTTATCCGCTCTGCGTGCTTCTGACAAGTCTCTTTGCGCGGCTTCAACACTCACGACTGCTTTGGCGAATTCTTCTGACACTCTGATTGAAGTGCCGACTTCATCTACCATTCTATTCGTCATAGCCGGTGCGCCGCTTATCTGGAGGATGACCTCCGCTGCTGCAGCGCAGCTCAAGGACACCTTCTCCATCCGCGTTGCCTCTATCTCCGCTACAGCTCGTCGCTCGGGCGCTCAGACCGCCCTGAGCTTCCGTGGAGCTTCCTATAGGATCCCTGTGTCCTCGTCGATTTGCCCTTCCAGAGCTCAAGGGCAGAGGAGCAGCGCACATCACGATATCCAGTAGCAAGTGCGTTCGCCTCTTCCTCACAACTCCGCAGCAGCCACCGGAAGCCTCTCTCATCGATGGTCGAATTTCAGCGTGCTTTGTGGGGCTCGGAGAGGGCGGAGATGTACCTTGGAATGATGCGAATCCCAGCGGATCGGGTCAAGTGGTCAGCATGGTGGTGGTAGTGCACAGGTGAGTCGCATGAGACGCCCGAGGCACCTTGGAGTGCGGGACGACTTGTGTGACTCACACCACCTTAGCGACTGGTCATCTCCCACCATTGCGTAACCCTGGGAAGTGCAGCATGGGGGGTTGGTCTTGTTGGAGGACAATCGTGAATCAAGGGCACCTGGAGCTTGGGATGCTAGAGTCGGAGCCGAATACCAGTGATGGTGAATCTTACGCGATTCAGGGCAACGCATTGAGGTGCAAACTACGACGTTCTGCACGCAGTTGCTGAGAACGAAAAATGCGGCCCTCATACTGCTTCGGGCTTCAGCTACCAGCTTCGCAGATGCGTTCACGTCAATCGACCTGTGACCCCCGCACAACAAGCCGCGTCAGGGAGGGCACGAGACCAGAATCACGATCGCGGATCGATGTGTACGCATACAGCAGCTCTTGCACTCAAATCGATGAATGCAAGGAGCCCATGTGTCATGCACAAGCTGCCAAGAAGACTTCACTCGGCATTCAATGGCACTACTGAGAAGGAACCGGTGGGAAGCAGTCGATGGTCATGTTCGTAGAGCAGCCACCATCACAGGCAAATGGAGAGGATGTAACCGGATGGCGTGGTAGACACGTACAGGTTCAGACAACACATCTCCAATGCTGCATGTCTATCTACTGCAGAGCGACGGTCATGCGAACCTCGACCTTGGGAGTGGGACTGCTATTCCCATCGATGAGGTGCCCTTGCACTTCCATTCTCGCGAACGACCGCATCTGGAGCAGCGACGCTGCAATCCTCGTCAAGACTTCGGCTCTCTTGTCTGCATAATCTATACTCAGGATTGCTTGAGGCATCGATGGAAGTGGCCCTCCTTCTCGGCACGTGACTGGACACTTGCCGCGTGGTCGAAACGTCTCTCGGTGTGTAAATCCCACGAGCGTCTCCAGGCTCAGCAAGCTCCTCGCACACATATCGCCGACGTCAATGTCATTGACGGGAAGGCAACCACGTCATGGTGTTCTGCGATTCAAAGACTGCCAGTTTCGTTCGAACTCACAGCAACGAGGGCGGCAGCATTGCTACTCTTACCAAATTTCGTCGGCACTCGCGATAAGATCGGTGCCCATCAGGTTGCTTTTTGGGAAATTTCCTCTTTCCGGTGCGCAGACTTGCGATCGGGACTAGCGCAAAGCTGTCAAGCTGTCACATCTCTTCTAAGCCACGAACGAGCGTCTACTGGTGTATTTCGGTCGGTGGCGCAGCTTCACAAGTGCGCTTCGACGATGGGAGGAAGGTCCGCCTTTGCGCTGCGCTTAACCGACGAGATCGACAGGACTTGCTCCAAGCAGCGCTTGCTGGTCCAACCGTATCACCAACCGCAGACCGAAGACCGACTTGGCACAGCACGACAGGATCATAAGCGAGTGGGCTTAGCTCGGAATGTAAGAGATTCGGCCGGCAAGCCGGCCAACGCCAGCAAGTCATCCTCACTACGTCGACACGCACTAGTGTAACAAGTCTCTGAAGTTGTTCCTTGCTGGAAGTTACGGCCCCTTCTGTAGGCTCAACCCGTACCACACGAGCGACTTTGTATTGTGACACCATGCCGCGAACATTTCAGCACTTGCTCAGCATTCAATTCCACCGACTTCGCTTCACTCTCGACTTTCACTGGCAGAATACTTGGCCCGGACGCGGCATGTGAGCTTTCACACCAACGACGCCATTACCTCATCAACCTCGCGTATCTCTATCGCCTCAGGTGCATGCTTGTCAGGGATCCTTTTCGTGGTCGCAATTCCAACGTGTTTCTGGCCACTCGAGGCATCTACCGCGCGTGCCGTGCCCACTTCGCGCGATTATCCGCACTCTCAGTCGTGAGTCTCAGCTACATCAGAAGACGGCGAGCGTCCCTACCTCCCCGACTTTTCCCTCACCCTTTCTCGTTCCTCGCGGCCTCAGCAACGACACCTCGAGTAGCTCGACGATCTCATGTAAATCGCTAGTCAAAGTAGACCTCGTATCTGACCCGCATACGACCAAAGTCTTCCGAAGAGCCAAATACCACAAAATGTAGAACCTCGGCTTGAAGTGGAACTTCCAAAGACCCAATCAAATGTGTAGATGTCTTCTACGTGAGGTATGACGGGCTGCGCCCATTTCCCGATTGAGCACAATCTCAGATCCGTGTGCTCGCCCGATCGTCTACGCTCGCTCATTTGCAGGGCTTCATTGGACAAGCTCTGCGCCGAATCGTAGAAATTCATAGCCCGGCGCTTTACTCGCTTGTGCGCGAGGCCGCGAGATGCTTCGTTCGGACAATGGAGCAACGCTTTCATCGCGCAGTCCAGGCTCGCTCGCCTTGACATCATCTTCGTTTGCTCCGTCTCGTGGCACTCTGCCGTCCAGTTTGCGCTTCCACACGTGCTAGGAAACGAGCACAATCACAACATTTGGTTCGCTTGGTAAAGTTGATATTGCTTGCTCAAGTCTGATGAAGCTCTCTTTTGCGTTTGACAAGTCATGGAGTGGCGCCTCAGCCCTTGATTGAGGCCAGGCGGTGTACGTGTCTTGTGGAACATTGTGTCTTGGTACAATTTGCGAAGTCTGTCGTACAGATGCTGGACGAGACGGATCAAAGGGCTGTACTTGATGTGAAGGAGGAGGGGGCAACGCAAGTGCAGAGCTGCTGTTGTGCACAGGAACCAAGGGTGTGGTCAATCCATACGCCTAGCTGCTCGACAGCCTCGACCAGGTGACCGCCACTGCTTGGTTGCTGAGCATCCTCCCCATCCTCAATATTGGCGCTTTGATGATTGCCAGTACTTGGTGGATCAGCTGCAGGTGTGTTCTCTGCGGGGAATTGCGTGTGTTTGCCCAAGCCCCCAAAGCGGGGACATTCTCGCTGATGACTTTCCCCATCTGATGCTCAGTATTAGCTCTCGGCCCTCTTTGCTTCGCTTGAGCGCATTGTGCACCGTGATGCTCTCAAGGCTCGTGAATTCGCTGAGCAAATTTCGTCCTGCTCAGCTTCACGCGCTTTGCAAAATCAGATCGCACACGCTTCACACCCGCGCGTTTGGAGATGCAAGTCAGCACTTCGTTCGCTGTTGAACGATGATGCCATTTGCCGCGCCTCTGCTCATGAGTTTTTGCTCGAGGAGTCGAATGCCGGCGACCGGGTTTACAATCGAAATGAGGTGGTGTCTGCTAGGTCAATGTGTTGTGGTACAATGTGCGAAGTCTGTCGTACAAGTGGTCGACGAAACGAACCGATGGAGGGCTGCACGTGCGACAGTGGAACAACAAAGGGCCGCGAAGGACCTACTTTGCGGAGGGAAAGCGCGAAAGGCTCGACCCTCTCATCCCGAGCTGCCCCACTGGCCACCGTTGCCCAAGAAGCTCGTATTGAAGCCTCCGGTATTCGCGTTGAAGTTGGACTGATTTTGCTGTCCGGTCTGCTGATGCTGAGCTTGCGGAGAACTCGACTGCATCATTCCGTTCGCACTGTTCTGCCCATGATTCTGCGCCATCATAGCCTGGAACGCGGGCATCATGGCCGCTTGCTGGAGTTGCTGTTGTGGCAGCATCGAGTTCTGCTGCTGCTGTTGTTGCTGTTGCTGCTGGAAGATGGCTGCTAGAGCGGCAGCTTGAGAGGCTGTTGGGTTCATCTGCTGCTGCTGCTGCATCGGAAATGCAACGTTTCCGGATCCCATAGGGTTGCCCATGCTATTCTGAGCGTATCCTTGCAAAGCCATCTGAAGTTGATGCGGGATCTGAGCCTGTGGCGGCTGTTGCTGCTGCGACTGCTGTGGTTGCTGCTGTTGCTGCTGCTGCTGCTGCTGAGCTTGAATCGCCTGCTGCTGTGGGGTGGCTTGGTTGCCGCTCGAGTTGTTTTGCTGCGGAAGCAAGGCACCCAGCTGGCGCATCGCTTGGACGACGAGCATTTGCCTGTGTTGCGGTGGCAATTGATTCAAATTGACGTTTGGGCCGGCGATGTTCTGCATCTGTTGCTGTACCAAACGATTGATCTGCTGTTGCTGTAGCGTGGGCGACTGACCTTGCCCAGGCGGCTGAGGTTGATGACCAGCCTGAGACTGTTGAGGCGCCATCGCGCCAGGCACCCCACCTTGCTGACCCATACCGACCATAGCGCCGAGCTGATGAGGCGATCCCGTCTGCTGCTGTTGAGCCATGATGCTGGACATCATCCTCTGAGCTTGGGCGTGTGCATGTTGCTGCTGAGGCGTGAGCATGTGTGGTTGACCCGGAGCCATGTTCGACTGTCCTGGAGCGGACATCTGAGCAGAATTGCCGGAGTGAGGGGTGCCGGGCAGGTTGCCGATCGAGGGAGAAGCTACGACGGAAGAAGATGGCACCACGGGTGTCTGAATCGGCTGACTGCCAGATGCAGCAGCAGGAGTAGACGGCGTCTGCGGCTTCTTGCTTTTCTTCGTTGCAGAACTCGACGAGGCTTTTTTGCCTGACCCGCTTGCTTCAGTCTTGACGGGAGTGCTCTCCACGCTGCCTGCTCCGGGGGCTGCAGCAGCCTGGGCGGCTGCTTCGGCATCTTGTTTCTCGCGTTGCTTCTTAGAGATCTTTTTCTTGGATTTGGATGTGCTTGCCTTGGCAGCAGCGGCGGCGGCTGCCTCCTTCTCCAAACGCTCTTTCTCTTCCTGCTCTGCACGCTCTTGCTCCTCTTTAAGCTTCGTTCTTTCCTTCTTGGTCAGCTTCTTAGCTTTTTCTGGTGCAGCGGACAAACTTGCGGCCAATGGTACGTCCTTGTCGCTCTCGGCGTCATCCTCATCCTTCTTCTTTTGCGACCGCTTTCTCTTCTTCTTGGCAGCCGGTCTCGACGCGGCGCCTGAGCTGCCTTCACCATTCTCATTATTACCGCCACCATTCGCACTAGCCCCGTTCGGGGGAGCACGACCATTCTTCGCCATTTCATCTGCCATGCGCTTCGCTCGCCAGTCCGAGATGAAGTTCATGCGCGAGAAACTGCTTGGCGGATCCGAAAAAAGCCATGCACGATCAGCACCAAAGGGCACATCGAGCATACATAGCCGTTGCACGCACCTTGGGGCAAACGTAGCGTTTGAAGTACCGCTTAGCATGGCCATAGCTCGATCTTGCTGGTCATCATCACCCTGTGACATGAGCTTCATGATCTTACTTCGTCTAATGCGATCTTCCTCATCCTTGTCTGCCTGCGACGAGTTCCTCTTCGACCCAGCGGCTGGCAATCTCGCCATTCCCGTGTTGGGGTCAATGTCTATAGGACCACCAAAGGTGCCAGAGGGGGCTAAATTAAGCTCCGAGGCTGGGTTGGCAGTGGCATTCATCATGAAGTTGGCGATTCGTGTGGCTTGAAAGTCCGGCTCGAGACAGAGTAATGGGCTCGTCAAGTTCTGAGATGATGAAAGGAGATTTGTGGAGCCGGATGTCAGCCTCCGACGGAGCTGTTTGAACTCGCATGCAAGCTCACCAAGATCTTTGCTTCCACCAGCAACGCATCCTCGTCACTCCACTCCTTGCCTTCGCGCGTGTCCATCAAACGCAAGTCTACCCACAGCGTCTCATCGTTCGGCCAAAGGACCAGCCTGTAGATCTCCACAGTAGCTCCTGTCGTTGGCATGGATGTGCGCCCAGCACTGCTAGAGCCAGGATCTGCTGATGCTCCAGAGCTCCCCGCAGTGGCTGAAGCAGATGTAGACTCGGCAGCATAAGGATCTTGAAAGCCGTACTTTGGAACATCGATTGGTTCGGCCTTGCGCGCCAAGACTGGTCTGTGATCGTGCACCTCGACAATCAGAGCACCTGCGAAGATGGAGTGTGCCGCAAGGCGACGTCAGTCTACGATCGATGTGCCTAGGGGAGCTAGCTGCCGCGCACCTTCATAGAACCGCACGCCGCACGAGTGGATCACATCGAGCAGATCCGGTGGGATCCTCCCAGCTACAATGTAGGTGATGATCGTCTGCGTTGCAACATGGTGGACGTGTAGGTCAGTCACCAGCATGGGGCGACCACAAGCCGTCGGCACAAAGAAGCTGTACGCACCTTTAAAGGAGACTGCAGGGTGAAGGTACCGGACTGTGGTGCGCGCGAGATGTACAAGCTTGCAATCAACGCATGTTTGCACCATCAAGCTTGCGTTCCTACTCACTCCACCATCAAACCTGAATCCTCCGACCCATATGTGCAGCCTGAGAGATGGCGAGAAGGGCGGGGTTCGGTAGCGCTTCAAGAGCTGCCTGGTGGCCCGCACACGATTGTAGACGCAGCCTGTGCCAGACATGGCCGCCTGTGGCGCCCGGTGTCGGCGTGAATCCTTAGAGCGAACACAAGGCGAGTTGATACCGAGAGCAGAGGATTTAGCCGAGAGCTTCCGGCGCGAGCTTGACGTCCGGTGCTGCGACCCTGTCCAAGCAGGACCTTGGGTCGGGAGATCCGGCGAACGAATGAAGCACAGCGCTCGCAGCGCTGCACAAAGCGATGCAGTATTCTTGAAGGGTCACGAGGGGTTTTGATGGCTCTGGAATCAGCGGGGCGCTAGTGGTGAACAACTCGGCGAACAGAAGCTGCTCGAGCGACCGAAGGCTGAGCTGCCTTGGAGTTGGATGGTCGAAGTGATGCAGGTGGGGGTCGGTCAAGCATGCTCGACGCGAGCGTCTCGCGCTAAGGTGCAGAGCGTCACGTGAGCCGTGTATGCGCGGAAGGTGTTGCGCGTGCTCTCGCACGAGTAGGAACGCCCGCGCCTATCATATGCGACGCGATCCTGATGCGGTGCGGGATGCTTGCAGGGTTGCAGGCTGCGCTCGCATCGGCATACAGCGACCGAAATGAGAATCAAGAATGAGAGGCGCGAACACACCGCGCGGGCATGCTTGGCAGGGGCCGATGCACGGGATCGATTTTGGACTTCGCAAGGCAAAGCACGCCATCATGGCAGAGAGGTGTGTGGGCGGGCGCACGCACACGCACACGCACACGCATACACATACGCATACGCCAAAAGAGCATCTCTCGCGCCCTTCAATTCTGCCTCCGTCGACCGTGACTGCTTTCATCTGCTCCTGCGATTCCCGTCCGCCATACCAACCAGGGCCTCAATCAGCAGCAGTCCGCACCGCGGTCTCGCTTGGGGGAAAAAGGTGGCGCCGGATGTATGGATGCGCACGCATCATCCCAGCCGCGTCGCCCACTCGCCGATCTCATCTGTCGCAAGTGCAGCATCTCTCTCTTGCAGCGATCAGTCTGGAAGCGTATATACTTGACCTGTAGAGCATCATCTCCCAACCAAGTCAGCCTTTCCCGCTCCACTCCTACCCGGCGCGAGCGTCAGTCTCAGTCACGGCGACTCTATCCTTCACCGCGAATCTGTATGCCGCATTCGCGTCCCTGATCAGATAACGGGGCGATCCTCGTCCTCTTCGACCATTCGCGCCTAATCCTTGGACCACACTCTCCGGCGTCGTCGAGCGCCATGTCCAGCTCGCAGCTAACCAGGCAGGACCAGCCTTCTGATTCAGCCTCACAGCCTGCACAGGATGGCGGCCCTGCAGCGCTGGCTGGCCGGGCATCCACCTCGTTCAGCCACGACGGGTCCACCTTGGCTGTCACCTCCGCCTATTCACACAGCGCTCCTCCATCTCAGCGCACATCTCCCGTCATTCGAGGATCTCGGCTAGTCGGTAGGCAAGGGGCCAGGGCTCTGCAGGCTGGAATCGCGCCTAGTCAGGAAGCTGGTCACGAAACTCAGGTGGGTGTGCCACCCTCTGGTCTGGTGGCCATCGCAGCCAACAAAGCCTCCGAATCGCTGGGGCTGCGACGTCGCTCGGCTCAAGGCGAGATGTTGGAGGCCAGCACTGGCCCTGGAGAAGCCGGCCCATCCCGAGCTACCTCCGGCAAAGTCGATGTGCTTAGTGCAGATGGCAGCACTGATAGTGAGCGCGGCCCAAGGATGGGCATCGCAGCGCGAAGGCGATTGACCGGCAGCAACGAGAGTCAGCAGGCGGGCACATCATCCGCATCGGCTGCCCCGAGTAGCAATGCACCCAGCTCCAGCCACAACCCAAGCGATCTCAGCATGACGTTGCCTTCTTCCACCTTGGCTGCCTTGCCCGAGCACGGTACTCCACCAGCGCACTCCACCTCGCGCTTTCACCAGTCGTTCACCACCCCCGGTACGCCGGGCTCACCTCGAACAGCACGCACGCCAGGTGCTTCTCCCATCTTGACACCATTCGCGCGTGCTCGAGCAGACGTCGAAGCGGCTGCCGTGATCGCTGCGTTGCGACAAGCTCAGGACCCGGCTCTGGCGGCGCGCATAGACAACGCAGCGGCATACTCGGACTTTGAGGATGGCATTGCAGCTCCCCTTGCGCGTCCTGCCAGCGCCCCTCCCAGAAAAGGTCGTAGCTGGGTCGAAAAGGCAAAAGCTGCCACTTTGCACGGCAACCGCGCCAAGCAGTCTGATGAGATCTCATCCCACCCGGGTCACTCTGCCGGCGTGGTAAAGGACGACTACTTCGCCGAGAAGAGCGTAAATGCGGTTGCCTCTTCGTCTACATCCAAGATCGAGGTCCCAGTCGACAGCATTGTGACGGATCCTTCGCTATTCGCTCTCAGCCCTGCTATGGGTGCAGCTGCTCCGGCTTTGATCGCAGCCAGTACCAACGGGCTCGCAGTCGGCGTCTCAACGTCCTCCAATCGAGGAAAGTCACCCGCCGTCTCGAGGAGGTCAAGTGCCGCTACACTGGCGCCGATTGGCGACAAGGCTGGAATCCGACAAGCAGGCATAAGGCGGGCGGAAGCTCTTCGGGAACTCGACCCGCGTAGTCAAGGCATCATCTTTGCTCTCGTATGCGCATGGGGAGCTGTCCTGTGTCTCGACAGGCTCACCACTTACAGCTATCAGACCATTGCGACCAACTCCTTCGCCGCTCACAGCAGCTTGTCTTTCCTGAACGTCGTGCGAGCTCTAGTCGCAGCCATCGCAGGTCCACCTTTTGCACTTGTTGCCGACAGTCTGGGGCGCGCGAATGCCTTTACTCTTGGCCTCGCCTTTTACGCATCTGGGCATGCGCTACTTGCCGCTAGTCACAACACTGCTGCGTACGCCGGAGGAGTGACGCTCTTCGAGATTGGAGCAAATGGGCTCGTTGTGCTTCAGTGGACTCTCTTGGCGGACATGACATCGAGCAAGAATCGTCTGCTCTTCGTCATTCTCCCTCAGATGCCGTTTCTCATCTTCTCTTTCATCAGTGCCAACATCTATGCTGCAGTTCTGCCTCATTGGCGTTGGGGCGTTGGCATGTTTGCCATACTTGGGCC
Organism: Ceraceosorus guamensis; assembly: GCF_003144195.1. Lineage (NCBI taxonomy): Eukaryota > Fungi > Basidiomycota > Exobasidiomycetes > Ceraceosorales > Ceraceosoraceae > Ceraceosorus > Ceraceosorus guamensis. The sequence goes on from NW_020290035.1 coordinate 24,761, forward strand.
AGCAACTCTGGTTCCACTCATCGCCATGCTCTACACTGCTGAAGCGTCTGTCGCCACGCCCTCTCTGCCAGCGCCGCCTCGCGCACGCCAACGACCAATGAGCCGAGTGAACGAGCTGCTTCAAGTTGTGGACCTGCCAGGACTCGTGCTACTGTGCGCAGCCTTGTCGCTCCTGCTCATCCCGCTGACACTCGCAGCCAGTACGCCAGGTCGATGGGCTTCTGCGGATATCATCGCTGAACTCTGTTCGGGGGCAGCGCTTGTTGTGGCGTTCGCGGCGTGGGAGCTCAAGGGGGCACGCTTCCCTCTGCTGCCCCGTGCGCTCTTGATGAATCGCACTGCTTGGGCTGGAGCTCTGACGCTTGCCAGCTTCTGGATCAGCAACACAGTCCTCACCGCGTATCTGCCCACATACCTCTACGTCGTTCAGGATACAAGCAATCGAGCGCAGCAAAACATCTCGACGCTTTACTCCTTCACTGTCGCTCTGGCATCGTTACCGGTAGCTCTGACGGTACGATACGCCGGCAGACTCAAGCCCTTTGCCGTTATCGGCATCGTTCTCTTCACCGTCGGGTTGGGAATGATGGTCGGATTCAACGGCAATAGTGGCACCCGATTTCACATCATCGCTGCGCAGATCATCATTGGCTTGGGCGGTGCATTCACAGTGGCTGTGGTGCAAAGCTTAATTCAGGTCAGCGTGCCGCACGCGCTATGCGGACAAAGCATTGCGGTACTCAACATCTGCATCAATCTGGGCGTCGCGGTTGGATCAGCGCTCGCAGGTGCGATGTGGACAGGGCTTTTGCCGGGCTACCTGGCACAGGAGCTCAGACCGATCAGCGGTCTCTCCATGCTCAGCGCCATCTTCTCAGAACCTTTGACTTGGATCACCGAACACGCTGTCAGTACCTCGGAGCGCACAGCCGTCGTCGCCGCCTACGTCAGGGTGTTCCGGTACATGATGGTAGCTGCGACCTCCAACTGCGCCCTCGCATTCGCGGCGGCTTGCTTGCTGGGGAATCCGAAGCTGGGCAACACGCTCAGCACGGTGGAAGGAGAGGATGGAAGTGCACGTTCGGTGAGGGGCGAGTCTGCGACAAGCACAGACGCCAAGAGTATCAACTTGCTGGGGGATGCGTGGCTCGCTCGTCTGGATCGAGTCTTTATGCGCGCCAGCTCCAGACCGGGCGAGAAGAAGAAACGCGGCACGCCCGATCCTAGCGAAGACTCTGCCGCTGCCCAAGCTAGATTCTCCAAAGATGCGTTGTACTCCAAAGCTGCTTCAGCCAGCCCTCCAGGACCGGAGGTGCACGTCGAGCCGCCGCCGGAAGACAACGATGCTCGGCCTGCTCGGCAGCTTTGAGAGACGCACACTCTTCTCCTGTCGCTCTGTGCGCACGTCACGCGTCGTCATATCCACATTTTCATTTTCACCTTGATACATCCATATTCAAACTCGCTCATGTACAAGTCAGCCAGCTATTCAATGTCACAATGCACGCAGGGATGTTGCGTTATCGCTGCAAGGCCTTGAACCGCGTGCGTTGATTGTAGCCGCTCTGACCACTTGCAGCTGGCAGTCCAGCACATCGATGATTGCTGGAGCCAGATTTCTGCAGACGACCGATTGAGCACTGCGCTTCAGATGACCAAAGAAATGCAGGTGAAAAATTGCGCGACTGAAGCAAATTCGGTCGAAAGATCCGTGCGATTACATGACGCTGCACTGCTCCTCGCCGCCTCCCATGCCGGGCATGTTTGCCAGCTCTGGCGGAATGTCACCGACGATCTCGTCGGGTGGGGACCCATTGTCCTGCATCTGTAGAGCAGAGAAGCGAGACGGTCAGAGGATCGAGCTTCGCCAAAAGTTTCAGCCTGACTTGCGGTGCATCTGCGCTCACCTCGTTCATCAATTCGCCGACAGTCGCGCGCAAATGCTTCTTCTGATCCTCCGTACCGTTTGTATATGCTGGATCCTCGAAAGTGCGAACAACCTGCGAGACTATTCTGGCTTGAGCCTGGTAGCGTGATCTGTCTGATGCAGAGATACTGGCAGCTGCAGGCGAGTTGAGGTATTCGGGGTACTACCGGACCGGCCAGCACGGAGACAGGAGCAAAGCGGAGAGAGGATTGAGCTTGTGCGTGCTCGTGCTCGTGCGGCCGGAAGAACGCGAAGCGCACCACACTCACTTTATCCCTCAGCTCTTTCAGCGGCTCGTACAAGACATCCTTACTCATAAGCTCCGCCATCATGCTCTCCATCATCTTTTCAAAGTCAGCTCCACCTTCGCCTCCTTCCCCGCCGCTCAGTGCAGCCATAAGCTTCTCCAGATCGGCCTCTCCCATGCCTCCAAGGCCCCCTCCAGCACCCGTAGCAGACGAAGCGGAAGTGTCAGAGTTCTTTAGTCGATCCATGGTTTGTCGAATGGCATCCTGGAAATTTGCCGGGGGTGGACCAGCTGCTCCGCCGGCTGAAGTGCTGCCAGCGGCACCCGCACCTGATGCGGCAGGAGCACCATCGGGCGGCCCTCCCAAGCCCATCTCTTGCATCATAGCTTCGAACTGCTTCATCATCTCTTCCTCGCTATATTGCGGTTGAGCTCCATCTGCGCCCGGCGGAGGGACAGGCCCGCTGGCGCCTGCCGGTAGTTGACCTGACTGGCTGTCCGTCCCACCTGCTCCTGGACCAGCGCCGCCCAACTCTCGCATCAACGCCTCCATCCCCTGAGCCAGCTCTTTCGCAAAGTCTCCCTCGAAAATATCATCATCATTCTCTTCGGCTCCCGCTTCTGAGTCGTCATCCGGGGGTTTGGCATCAGAGGCAGTCGTGCTGGGGACAGCTGCTGGCTGTGGTGCGGAAGAAGAAGCCTGAGGACCTGAAGCGGACGCAGCTGCCGAGGAGCCTTGATTGAAGTCGTCCAGCACATCTGTGTGGGCGCATACATGGACATAGAGAAGCTTTCAGCACAGTAGCACGTGCAACTCGATGAGGCACCACAATCACACGCTAGTACTTACCATCCAGGTCGTCCAAGTCGTCGGCAGCATCCGCAGAAGCGGGCGGTCTCTTCTCCTCAGTCATCCTGACGTTTAGCGCTGATCTGAAATGCGGCTCTCCGGGCAGTAGAAATTGCAGTGTGCTTTAATGGCGATAGCAGAAGAAAAGCTGGTGAAGATGTGAAAAGTCTTGATTGCAGCGATCGCGGGTGCGGTGTGAGGGTCGCTTCCGCCGGCTTCATAGGTCGCCGGCTGTGCTGCTGCGCGATTTCACAGCCCAACAAGTCGAGTGCGGGGGTGAAGAAGCGGGCTGCGCGTGCGCGTGAGTGCGAGTCTTGAGTCACGAGTCACATTTTGAGTGGGACGCGCAGGCGATCACGTGAAACAGAAATCACGTCGCTCAGACTGTTCTCATCGCGATCCGCTCGAGCTGTGCTGCATTACGGAACATAGGAACAAAAGGCAGGCTGTCATGGCCTACTCCTTCTCATGCGACCATCAAGCATTCACGCACACCACACCAATCTCTTGATCGAAAGCATTCCTTATCGATCGCTCTTCTCATCGCCTATAGGTGCATCACCGGCTCATCCTCGTCATTCGCGCCCGGCACTCAGCCACCTAGGAACACTCGCCACAGCTACAAATAGAGCACATTGCTCCTTCTCATCGCTTCGCAGCCTGCATTTGTACACGGCATGATGGGCACACACACTCACACGATGGCACTTCGCAGCTTTCGAGGTCTTCTGACTCCCAGCTCCGCCTCTGCGCGCGTTGCGACTCCGATCGCCTCGGTCTCGCGCAGACACGCAACTACCAAGGCAGCACCAGCTCGGCCCTCCGCCTCAGCAGCTTCAACGCCCGCAGCATCTTCGCCCAATTCTTCTACTCCTACTCCAGCCTCGACTTCCAACCCCGTCTCGTCTCACCAAGACTTGTCTGAAGCGACCAATGGCGAGCCAGGAGGAACGACTCTGGGAGAGAATTGGGCAACCAGTTTTGCGGGCATGAGCGTTCAACCTTTCGATTCGAGGATCGCGGATGTGCTGGAAGCGCCCATCAAGGAGGAAGACGTGGAGATTAAGCCGGGTGAGTAGCATACATGCGTCGACTTGTCTCTGCGATGTTCCGCCTGACCACCATTTACTCGCTCTCGCATCAGATGGATTGCTCTATCTTCCCGAGATCAAGTACAGACGCGTTCTCAACAGAGCCTTTGGACCTGGCGGGTGGGGATTGGCACCTCGAGGAGAGACCAATGTGGGCGCAAAGATCGTCAGCAGGGAGTGGGCGTTGGTGTGCCTCGGACGGTAAGTCAAGTCGAGTCATCGTGTCTGTCCTCTTTTCGCACTATGCTCACCCTACCTTGGTCGCCCTCTCTCTGTGTGCCGCGCTGACCTTTCGTGATGACAGCTTCGTTGCCACAGCTCGCGGCGAGCAGGAATACTTCGACCCTTCGGGAGTAGCTACAGCTTCGGAAGCCGCCAAGTCGAACGCTCTGGTCAGGTGCTGCAAGGACCTGGGCATCGCGCACGAACTTTGGACTCCGCGATGGATCGATAACTTCAAGAGCAAGCATTGCGTTGAGGTCTGGGCAGAGAATGCTACGACCGGTAGAAAGTGAGTGGTCAAAAGCTAACCTCGTTGGGGCATTTCAACCCTCTCAACGTACACGCCCGCTAAGTCTTTCCTCGGCCAATCTCTCACAGGCGCAAGCTCTGGCGCAGAAAGGACGCGTCTCCATTCCAGTACCCTAACAAGGAGGTCAGGAGCTGACCGCAGCGATAGAAAATTGCCACCTTTGCTGCTGTGTATTTCTTCTACGGGGCGTCTCCAATGCTATGCCGCGTGACTAGCAAAGTGCAGAGTCGAGGTGTGTAATGATGACCCCAGCAGGTGCGCAGGAGCGAGCTGGAATCTTGAGTGGGACCTGCTATGTCGGTCAAGTTGATTGCGCCACACCCCCAGCACCTCGCTGTGCGTCTGGAAGCAGTACACGCATCGCGGTGATCCATGGCGTACGCCAAAGTGGGAAATGTTGCGCTGCTGCGCTACCGCTAAGTGAATCTTGAAGGCCAGCAATTGGCCAGCTGCAGGCCTCGTGTCTGACCGGAGAATCGCTCGGCCAAGCTGAGCTGCCCAAATGTAGAGCGGATACGGTTCAGTGTGAGGATGCAGCATCGACTCTTCGGCCACCGAGCCTGCCCTGAAATCTCCGTGACGCGGGTGTGCTTGTGACTCACCGACATCTTGGAGCCATCCTGCCTCGCTGCTCAAAATTCCTCCACCGTCCTGCGTCGATGAGGCAACGCTACCAGCCTTTGCTCATGATTCGAAATGCTGCCACCCTTTCCGATCTTTAGTCCCCGTCACGCTTCCAAACCTGCGTCCCATCCTTCGTCTGCTCCACCCACGCGACATACTTGAGCGGTAGTACGCCATGTTGGCCTTGGTGCTCGATGCCTGGCGTCAAGACTGCTCCGTTTGAAGCGATCAGGAATGGAATGCCATCCGCGAGCGCTGAAACCAAATCCACGTGAAGAATTAGAGGAGAAGAGGTCCTCATACCTATGCAGGAGAGCAGGTCGAGGGATGCGCGCAAATCAGATGGTGGCGTGTGACTAGATCATCGATCGAGTGCAGACCCAGGCTCTTCACTCACCGCTGATCACGCCACTGCCTGGTCGTCCCGCTGCCAAGTGTATATGCTGACGCTTCATCCGGCTCAGGCCCCCGGAAGATTTGATCAGCTCCCACGCCGCCTTGTTCGTTCCATGCAGCACATACACCTGTGGCCCTGGGTTCTCGTATCCCGGCACTTGAGCGTCGGCAGCAGGACCATTTGATGACCCGAGTGGCGACGCATGTGGAGCAGCAAGAATTGCGAGGTTGTCCAGAGTGAGTCGAGTCATTTCGACATCGACCTAACGCAAAGGAGGAGTCAAACATCAGCACGAACTCGTTGTTGCCTGCACGCGCTCAAAGTTGAGAGTCACGCAGCTCACATTCTGTAAGCTATGACCCTGCACCGCCCTGATCCAATGCTCTCCCTCCTCTTCTCTAAGTTCGAAACGCTTCTTCTCGTTGCTCTGCACGACTTCCTTCACATCTTCCAAGCTGACCTTGCGCCCATCAGGAGGCAACTGTATGCTCTTGATTCTCGACGATTTGAGCACATCTTCCACCTTGACGAACCCATCTGGGCGTATCGCAAGCTTCTCTTTGAGCGCCCCGTGACGCAGCAGCCAGGAGAGCGCTTTGGAGAGGACCACCTCGGGAGGTGCTCCTCGGCGCGAGTCCTTGGGCCGCTTGGATCTGCCTGAGCTGTCTGGGACGTTCCCGACGGTGGAGTGTGATGATGACGCAGTCGTAGTAGATGTGTCTGTCTGCATTGAAGAGCAAGGTGCGCTGGCGGTGCTGCTGCTGGATTGAGGTGTCATGATATGCTGGCGTTCACTCTCGTCGGTGGGATGATGCGGAGCTTCGCAAGCGTCTGAGAGACTGGAATGTGACTGCCCTTTGTGCTCCTGCCAGGCTGCTCGATATACTGCACCGAGTCTTGGGGAGGCGTTGTCGCATTCACAGGGTGCTGAGTCAGTCGTCAGTGGTGATGGAAGAGAAAGCAAGCGAAGCGAAGCGATTGTTTGTCGGGCTTCCCTGCTGCTTGCGTGCAATAGCATGAGAGCGCGTCTCTGCCTTTGCTTTCACGGATTTCCGGATGGCACGCGACGCGTTTGGGTAGATGTGGCTGTGCGCGTTTTCTCGAGCCATACAATCCAACACCGCGCGCGACCAACACCTTGAGCGCAAAGCGTGCTTGTGCGCCGAGACTTGGAGCACTCTGCCAGCGATCGTGCGTGCAAGCTGACAGCGTCGTCATCAGGCATCGAGCATGGTCGGGCACCAGATGAGTGGTGAAGTCTGAATTCGATCTTTGGGTGATGGCTCAATGGGTCATCGCCAACGAGGCCGGAACGCGTGACGAGTGGATGGATGAGTGGTAATGCTGACAAGCCCTTTGTCCGACAAGACTTCTTCCAACACGCCCTCACCCGATCACCCCATCGCCCGTGATCAGCAGCACTTGTGATTCTCTCTCAGCAAGCGACCTTCTGACACTCCATTCCCGCCATGCGCCCCTCGAGCT
>NW_020290035.1:32038-201963 GCF_003144195.1 Ceraceosorus guamensis
CAAGCGACCTTCTGACACTCCATTCCCGCCATGCGCCCCTCGAGCTTGTCCACAAGCGTCCCAGGTCTTGGCCTGCCACCAGGCATCAAGGTCATGCACGAGCATGGCAACCCCTGGCCGAGCAGCCTCTTTCTATTTGTGGTGATCAAGCATGAGCTTAGCAAAGGCATTCTCAGTCAATTACTGGTGCTACCGCAATCAATGCACCAAGCCCATTGGAACGCCTGACGTAATGCCTCCCATTGAGGCTCCACCAATCCACAACATTGCCAACTCCAAAAGCAAGCTCATCCATGCCTTTATGAACCGCAATCACTTTCTCTTTGCCTACAGCTACAAAGGTGTCATTCGTGGTATACCTTGGGGCCCAAGAGAGATGCACCTAGCCAGGTTGCGCTTAAGCAATGTTGACAATGTCCCCCTCCGCTCTGCGCAAGCACAAGAGGAACCAACGCTGGATCAAGAGGGAGTACGAGTCACCCTCAAACACTTCGTCTTCGTCTTCATGCGCCCCTCGCGCTCGTCCACGAGCGGCCCAGGTCTTGGCCATCCACCAGGCATCAAGGTCACATACAAGCACGGCAACCCCTGGCTAAGCAGCCCATTTCTGTTTGTGGTGATCAGACATGAGCTGATCCATGAAGTTCTTAGCACCACAGTACAATACTTTGTTGCGGTGAGCACCAAGCAGCATGTGATGCATGCCACCAGCCCTCAGCTGATTCATCGCACCCCATTCCGCATCCATCCAACCCCCACCAGTCGCACGAGTTGAAGGGCCAGCCTTTCAACTTACAGTTCCAGCTGATTCCAAGACAGTCACAGCACATTGTGCAAGTTGCTCATTCACTCACTACATCGCGCGACTGATGTCTAGGCGTCCACCTCCATCAAGTCTCCTTGTTCAGATGAGAATTTCTGTCCATGTATTACTTCTGGCTCTCTACCGTGGGATGGCGTAGCACTGCTATCAACGGGGACAGGTTCTTCCCCGCTGGGGTCAGCAAAGGCGCTGTCACTGAGATCGGAATTTTGCCAGCTATGCTCAATGACCATGCTGTCTTGTGAAGCGTCCCAACAAGGGGTGTTTGCATAGTTTGTATTATACCTCTTGGGCAAGCCATCCTTCTCTGGGTTAACATAAGAGTTGAGCAAGCTCTCGCCGTTGTCGCAAGTGACAGGCCAATCTTTGCAAGTGTCGGAGCAAACTGCAGTGGCAGGGTTGCTGTGGTTCTCTTCGTCTGCTTTGTACTCACCCCAAGCTTGCTCGATGCCTGACAAGCTGCTGAGATCTGCGTGTTGCGAGGGCAGCATGGCTCTGCGGGCCTCTGCGGCAGACTCGACGCCGGAAGCGGTAGCCAGTGGCTCATCCTCGTCATGAGCTGTGACGTTGGGGACCTTGCTGACAAGACTGCAACTGCGTTCTTGTGACAAGAGCCTGCACCTGAGAATCTTCCTGCTAACCTTTGCAAGGCGCACATTGTCCTGTCGCAGCCCTGCTTGCTTCCTTGCCTTTGTGTATTTCTACTCTGGAGATATGCAAGTAGGCCTCAGTTGCCAGATGGGTTCATCAATTGTCAAGCTCATCTGAGCCTCTGCTATCACTGTTTGCAAGAAGTTCACTCCAGTGCAGTGCTTCTCAATGCAGTCTCAGGGGTCTCCCACCCCACATGCTGCCCCTACAACTGACTTGACCGCTCAGGTACGTGTTGCGCCTCTTCAAGAACCAATTCTCATCCCAGAGGTACTCATTGCAGCAACCCATTCTTCTGTCTCTGAGTGGCTTGTTTGAAAATGGCTGCAAGCATAGTGCAACTGACAGACGTGTTGATGCTCCTCTGCAAGGCCGTCTTTGATTTCCTGCAAGACAGTGTTGAGCTTGCAGATCTTGCTTTGTTTACACAAGCTGCCAGCTTTTTCCCATCCAGGCCCCTGTCCTCCTTGTACTTTTGTGCCTTTTTGGGGTGCCCTAGGGTGGTCTTGGCTTTGTCAAGAGTCTTGAGTGGCTTGTGTCTCTTTGATAGTTGTGCAAGGGCAGAGGCAGCAGCTGAGGCAGAGGTTGAGCAGGCAGCAGTGCTGGGAGTGGCTGCAGGAGAGGGAGCAGGAGCGTGCTTGTCCTTGGTAATGGCCGTATTGTACCCAGCCGCATCCTCTGTGCTTGCTTCACAAAGCTGTCACAATTTGTGCTTCCCAAATCCAGTGATTCTGCACTCCCTCTCCAACGTTCTGCGCGGCACTTTGAAAGCTGTACATATCTGATCCCTGAGACCAATTGAACTCTCCTCTTTCACACCTATGTCCATCCAGTTCTGAAGGGCCGAGTCTGCGCAATGGACAGAGGAAGCGCATATAGCGTCAGCACTGGCGTCAGCATGGAGCTGCTGACCATGGAGGAGCTTGACCATGAGGTTAGTACTCGCTTCTTCTAGCAGTCCAGCGCGTTTGAGTCTCGAGCCTCGAGGCAGGCAATCTTACTGACTACCGCTGAGCTCTGACAGATCGCACGTCTGGAGGAAGCTGCGCGCCGTTGCGCTTTCTCGATCTTTACCATGCAGCCCAAGACTTATGACAAGAAGCAGGAGTACTTGGCTCACCTGCGTTGGCGCATCCCTGTGGGTGTTCTTCTCATTCCTCTGTCCATCTCTTACTCGATCGGAAGCCTATTCGGTTGGGGCCGAGACTTCTCACGATGGTGCGCTGACATCCTGTCTGGCAACCTTTCTGCAGGATCACATTCAGCGCGAGACGCAAGGTGCTCCATCTCCTTCTCAGGATCAACTGTTGTCCACTTTCTTGGCTTCCGGGGGGATCAAGCTAGGCTTGGCAATGAGCAGTCACTGGGGAGTGCAATTGGACACCCCTACCCCACATAAGCCGCAGCCACATGTTCATGGGGACCCATCAAGCAGGGGTACACCTAGCACGAGTGCTGCCAATGCTGTCACTGGGCAAAGTCAAGGAGAGATGAGTGTTGACGGCAAGACCGAGCCGGACTCCAACTCCCTGGAGCAGTTTTCTGGGAAGTTTTTGACGCGCCTCATGCATGTAAACACCCCGCGTGCATGCATCCACTCTCCTTCACATCCACCATTACCAATGAGATGTCCTTGAAGTGTGAAAGTTTTGATGCCAATTGCAAGCAGCCACAAGCCCCTCTTCAAAACCCAATGTGTCCCTTGCAGCGCAAGGTGCTTTTCACCAAGCTCCTCGAGGAGGAGCGCAAGGCGATGGAGAAGCATACCAAAGAGATCAAGAAGGTCGCCAAGGACCTCGCTGCCTATGGCATCTTACCTTGAACAACTTTGCGCCGACAACTCTTTGGAGCGCGTACCTGTATCGTTCGCTTGTTCCTTATCACAATGGTGCGCTGACATCCTGTCTGGCGATCTCTGTGCAGGATCAGGTTCAGCGCGAGACTGCAGAGGTCCCGTCAGGTCATTCACCTCACTTTGAGGACCAATTGTTGCACAGCTTCTCGGCTGACGGAAATTTGAACCAAGGATTGGCAATTGGCAGTAGCTGGGGCGTACACTTGACCTCCCCTTCTCCCCACGCACCTCAGCGGCATATCCATGGAGGATCATCGCGCGCAGACACATCTGGCACGAGTGATGCTAGTGCTGCTACTGGGCAAGTTGAAGGAGAAGTGATTATTGACGGCGAGACCGAGCCCGACTCCGACTCCCTAAGACACGTCTCAGGCAAATTTTCGGACATGTCCGTCGGTGAGCATCAGACGACAATGGTTGCGAACGATGCTGGTGAAAGAAAACTCACTCTCTTTGCCCGCTCCTACGCGATATAGAACGTCGCCAGGCCTTGATTCCTTTGAAAGACAACGAGAAAAAGGCGTGAAATGACCACGTCCAGGTGCACGTCTTCGTCCGCTCGTGCTCCGAGACAATGAATACATTTCAGCAGGTCCCCATTGCGGTAGTGCGCATGTGTGAATGCGGTTGGAAAGAATGCGCTGTGGTGGTAGGGGATGGTACTGAACGAGCAGGGCTTAGCATAGTTGAAGCACGGTATGATGGAGTACAAGAAAGAGGGTTGCAGACGAGCTCAGCAAGCGTTCACAATACGCACACACGTAGGAGGGCTTCGTGAGAGAATCCGACACAAGGTAAGCACCAACCCCGGTCCTTCATTTCGCCGCCCGGGCGGCGCGACCTCTCTTCACAGAATACGGTTCATTGCGACCTTTTTGCGAAGACAGAAATCGGCTTCATATAACGCTCGATTCTGCAGCATATAGGCCGCCTTCCGCTCGTCGTTCGGAATGATTGCCGGTGCTGCTCCTTCCCGTCTTCCATCACTCGTTGCACTTGCCTCAAACAGTCAAGCGCATGCGTAGGAAGACTTTTGGAGACTACGCAATTCTTCAAGCTTCACCGGTCGCTTGTCCTTGGTCCAGGCTCTCACTCGCGAAGGACTTACTTCGCACTGTTGGTGTATCTCATCCAGTCGACAGTCCGATTCGGTATTTGACCCGTGGACAATGACTCCGCTGAGCGGCGTCACAAGAGTTCAGGGCGCAATACAGAGGCTTGTGCTCATGCGTCGAGACAGATGACCGCGCTTCAGCAGGTACCGAGCTAGATGGATGCGCAGGAACCTGAGATGAGCTTGATGGATGCTGCTCTCACCGACGGCCATCATCATGGAATGGATGCCATCAAGAGAGGCCTTCCTGCCAATGTCAATGGTAGCATTGAGACACAAGACGAGGTTCGCTCATTAGAGATCTTATTTGTCTCGTGCTTGCATGTTGAGGACGACAGGGAAACATGCGAGAGAGAGAAGGGGCGTCGCCACGCAGCGCCAGGGCTTCGATGGCAGTCGGTCCGATCGACCCGTACTCTGTGTTTTCAAGCTGACTCTTTGATGTATCAGCATTGATGGAAGGGAGAAGCGGACAGATCAATTTCTGCTGAGGAGACAATTGCGTTGACCTCAGCTCACCATTGGTAGGAGACGTAGTGCCGCGCTTGGGCGTATCGTGTCCTGCCGAAGCCGTCGCGCTAGCCTGCGTGGGAGTGTGCACAACCTCACCTGCGCCTTTGATCGTAAGCGACCTCGCAGTTACCTTCGGCTTGGCGAAGGCCTCCGAGCCCAGCAGCGGCGTCTCGCCTGCTTGGCGCTTGGTGCCAGACGTGGCGGTTGAGGGCGCCGACGTTGAGGGCGAGGTGGGGCCCGTGGACGTGTTTGCTGCTGGGATGGAGGCAGTTTCCGTAAATGCGATGGGTGCAGTGGACAAGATGATCATTGTGAACGCAGTTAGCGTCGTGGAGGAGAGAGAGAACCCCGGCAAGGGCGCATGTTTATCGTGGCGCTGAGCTCAGTAGACTTGCCGGTAACGCTTGAAAAGTGATAGGCGATACTCACTGGCTGCCGCTTTCCCAGTCGCAACGAATCTTGCGCGGCTGGCAATGGCTTTGGCGCGCAGCACTGCCAAGCCGTCGGCGGCGACGGCGTCGTCTCCAGTGCTGAGCTCGCCGAAATCAGCAGAAACTTCCGCCTCGCTGATGGCTTTCGAACCTTTTGGTGCGTCTTGCAGTGGATCGCCTGACGAATCGATGTCTTCGATCAGGTTTCGAGCAGCTTCAAGGTCCGTGTTGCTATCAAGATTGTCACAGCCAGCCTGAGGTGGAAGATGACATAAAGTCAGTGATGTGCTGTGCTCACAGAAGCAAACTACGGCATCAGACATACCAATAGCTTTCTGAGAACCGCTCGGATCTCTTTGCTTAGGGTGCCGCTAAAAAGCCAGGTGAACTCAGCGGGCAGGTTGGAAAACTTCAAGTGTCGACCAAGCCTGACTAGAGCTTCGCCCTACATCAGATCACTTGTCAGTCATCAATCAGAAGCACAACATCTTGGTCAGCAGATCTACTCACCACATTGGGCAAGACTGACGTCCATTCCCTCCATTGCTTGACTTCCAGATCATTGGACCTGAGCTGTTGAACGCGATTGTTTGCCAGCTTGGCAACATTGCTTTGTGCTGAGGTAGTCATGCAAACCAAGGTATTATGCTCTTCCTCAGTGATGGAAAGGTTTCCTACATACTCAATGATCTTATCATGCTCTGATAGAATGTCGCTTTCTGTTCTTTGGATTGTCAGCCAACTCAGCTTATCAAAATGTGCTTTGTGCTTTTGCTGCACAAGGTGAAGTTGCGAATGCTGCAACAAGTATGGTGGACGGGTCACTGGTGAGGTGAGGTAATGCGCGCCTTGTTGTTTGATGAGGGCAAGAAATTTAAAGTGTCGACCAAGTCTGACTGGAGCTTTGCCCTACATCAGATCACTTGTCAGTCATCAATCAGAGGCACAACCATCTTGGTCAGCAGATCTACCCACCACATTGGGTAGGACTGTTGTCCATTCTTTCCATTGCTTGATTGCTTGCTCATTGGACATAAGTTGCTGGACGCAGTCATTTGCAAGCTTGCTGGCCTTGCTTTGTGCTCTAGACATCATGCCAACCAAGGTCTTGCGCTCTGGCTTGGTGATTGAGAGGCTCCCTACATACTCGATCATTCGATTGTGCTCTGATTGGATTTTGCCTTCTGCTCTTTGAATTGTCAGCCAACTCATCTTATTGAAAATTGCTTGGTGTTCTTGCTCCACAAAGGGAAGGGGAGGATGTGGCAATGAGTATTGTGGATGGGTCACCAGTGACGTGAGGTAAGGCGCACCTGTTGGTTGGGGGGGGGGGGCAAGTGTTGAAACGCTGGCAAGCGGACTCTCCTCGCAATCACTACGTGGCACCTAGTATCTGAAGCCGTCGTCTCCGAGCGTACATCACCATGAAGCACATCAATAATCATATGACTGCGAATTCTCCGCCTTGTTGATCTTCTCCCAGCGTTTGACTGCGTACTGTAGTGGACCAGCCAACAAGTGGATGTTTCTCAATGAGGCTTCAAGCAGCTTCAAGATCCAAGTTGCCATCAAGATTTTCACAGCCAACCTGAGGTAGAAGACAGCATAGAGTCAGTCATGTGCTATGCTCACAGAGTTGAGCTAGGTCATCAGACATACCAATAGTTTCTTGAGGCCAGCTTGGATCTTCTGGCTCAAGGTGCTGTTGAAAAGTCTCAGCTGAACTCTCTTGGCACATTTCCAGATCCTGTCCAGCCCGCCTGAAGCTGAGCTCTATACAAAAAGCTGACCTCGTCTGAGCACCCCAGGAAGGAGAAGGAGAAAGGGCAGGAGGAAGAGAAGGAGGAGGCAGAGGAGGGGGAGGAACAGTAGTAAGCCTAGGGTGGCATTACCTGTCGATGTGGCCTCAGACGTGGCAGGGTCAGCAGCAAGCGCATGGGAACTCTGCTGCGTCTTGGAGGTACAAATGCCGACAATACACTCAGCCTCCCTCTGAGCATCTTGACGAGGACTAGAAGGACCAGGAAGATGGAGAGGAGGCCTCCTTCTGAGCTACTTGAGGTGGACAACAAGGACCAGGAGAAGGAGGAGAACAAAGCCTAACATGGCAGGTTAAGATGGCATTACCTGCCATTATGCCCTCACATTGGTCTCCCTCTGAGGATCTCGAGGAGGACGAGGAGACCCGGAAGATGGCGAGCAGGCCTCCTTCTGCTGTGTCACGCAGGTACGACTACCAACAGTATACTCGGCCTCCCTTTGAGTATCTCGAGGAGGACTAGAAGGACCAGGAAGATGGAGCGGAGGCCTCCTTCTGCTGCATTTCAGAGGTACGACTACCAAGAGTATACTCAACCTCACTCTGAGCATCTCAAGGATGATGGCAAGCCTGGTCATTGCGCTCTTCCTCCTCGAGCTTGTCAAAGAGTGCGTCACGTTTGTTGCCGGTTGGAGCCTTCGTCGGAGGAGGCGCTTGCAAAGATGATGGTCAGTTGCAGAGACAGGGAAAGGATCGAGAGTTGGATGAGACCTACACTTTTCATGAGGTACAGTGCGACCTTCTTCACCTCCTTCTTGATGCGAGCCTTGTCCTCGCGCTCTTCCTCCTCAAGCTTGTCAAAGAGGTTGCTGCGCTCGGCGGCGTTGAGTGCATTGGGGCAGGGGGATGGTCCTTGATCGGAGGGGCCGGCCGCCTGCTCAGGAACATTTTTGATGGTTGAGGCAGCAAGAAGGAAGCGAAGAGTGCCAGATCTCGATACAGCTTGTCACGCACGCGCAACTCAGACCCGATGAAACTCTGTGACTTAATACTCACTTGCAGGCAAGCAGCCTTGCGCTGCTCGGCGATTCCGCGGGCAGGTGAGACGCAAGATGATACGATGAGGTTTTGTGGTCCTCATCTTCTCTGTTGGCTCACTTGCGGGCAAGCAGCCTTGCGCTGCTCGGCAATTCTGCGGGCAGGTGAGACGCAAGATGATACGATGAGGTTTTGTGGTCCTCATCTTCTCTGTTGGCAAGTTTTGTGATTGTTTGTGATTTGGGTTCTATGATGATGAGGCTAGGCCGAGTTGATGATGCTCTTGCATGAAGGAGAGAGGATTAGTGGTGCAAGATGGCAAAGGAGAAACAACAAGCTGGGGTTGCAGAAAGGTTCTTGTGCCCTGTTTGCTTGGTTTGGCCATTTCTTGAAGGACCTGCTTGGAAGGGGCCCTCTAGAGAGGCATGCAGGGAGGTGTGTGGGTGGGAAAATTCCTTGTGTGGCATGGAGGCAGGGTCTCATGGCACACACATCAGTAGTAGCAGTGCAAGTAGCAGAGCTGCAAAGTAACAGCAGCCTACAAGGTGCAAAGAAGGGCATGCCAACATGTGATGGCAACCACTCCATAAAGGTTGAGTGCCTTCAGGTGAGCAGTTTTGGAGCTTCATGACAAGTTGCATGCAGCAATGCTAGTGCCTCGTTACATGCAAGGCAGCTTTGTAGTCTGTGACTTTGTTCAAGTCCTTCCCATATTGGGATGATCCCAAGTCATGGAGCTGCTAAGTCTTGTGCTTTGCCTTCCAGCTCAACTCACAGTGCTTGACTCTGTTTTGTGCTACTTGTGAGATTGGTCTCTCTAGCACTGGCTTCAGCTGCACATGTCAAAGGGAGTATGACTGAGCATGATGGTGCAGAGCTGGACTGCACGTTGCTGTGGG
The DNA here is from genome assembly GCF_003144195.1 of Ceraceosorus guamensis. Taxonomy (NCBI): domain Eukaryota; kingdom Fungi; phylum Basidiomycota; class Exobasidiomycetes; order Ceraceosorales; family Ceraceosoraceae; genus Ceraceosorus; species Ceraceosorus guamensis. Next base: position 41,122 of record NW_020290035.1, read on the forward strand.
GTTGTTGTTGTAGTTGATGCTGTGAGGGAGAGCTGAACCTCAACAAAGAGATGTGCTGAAGGACAGCTGTGCGCTGCTAGGGGGCAAGCTAATCATGTGCATGCTTTGATGGCAGGCTGCGCTTTGAGGACCACTTGTGACTATACCTCCTGCAGGAAGATGCGTAAGGCGGTTGGAAGGCTGACTGCTCCTGAGGCTAGAAGCACCAAATTCCTCAGTTCGCATTTGGAAGGCCCAAAGCAGAGCTAGCTGAGGAAACTTGTTGCCAGAGACTGCTACAGGCACCACAGAATGCCTCACAGACATCTTGGAAGTCCTGCAGACATTGCAGAAGCTTTGCAGTTGGTCAAGGCTACATAACATTGTGCACCCTCTGTCCTTAGGACTTTCGGCTCTCTTCAACTTCCTGTAAGCTATGTGTGCTGCCTCTGATAGAGACCCCTTCATCTGCCTTTTGCAGCATAGTCAGGCGTGGCCCCCATCTTCCTCATTTGTCCTTTCTCTCCAGAGCCATGTTGTCTGTAAGGCCTACCCCGCTGAGAGTGTAGAAAGAGTCTTGAGTCTTGGGTCCATCAAAGGCGGCACGCCACGCGCAGCCTCTGCATTCGGCGGTGATGTAGGCACGCGCGCATGACCCACGCGTCGATTCACGCGCTCGATTGGTTGCGCGTGTTGGACGGGAAGGCGCATGCCTGCTGCTGGATGCCGGAGGCTACCAGATGCGTCCCATCAGCACGAGCCTGCCTCCATGCGCGCACTTGTGTGGATACAGCTCACCTCCATCACAGTCTTCTCTTCGCTCAAAAAGTGGCAATCACGCTCGCAAAGTCAGCCGCCAACGACACTGCACTTGCAAGAGCGCTCCAGTGGACGTCTAGGTCCCCCCCTGCAGATTCTGCCACCGTAAGTGAGCTCATAGCTGCACCTTTGCGCAACTCCGAAGCTCTCAGCTGACATGCCGGCTTCAGCAACGAATCAGCCTTGGACTCGATTCGCACAGAACCGTGCGCCGAGCTGCAATGATGGCTACATCTTCAGCTAATCAAAAGGCAGGGGATGGCGGTCCGATGCAGAATGTCGGAGTATAGACGGACGGGGAAACCAGAAGAAGGGAAAGGCTCAAGGGTGAGTCACATCGTGATGCCAGAGAGTGTCGATGGAAACGAATCGGGAGAGGTTGTGTTCTTGCTCATGCTTGCATCAGCTCTGCCTTCTGCCCATCTCTCCAGAACTCGCCAGAGCACGGGCGAGCCACACAAAGCGATGTTCAGCAGCTTCTTCGTGCGCACTTTTGCGCAGATCATGGCCATCTGCCTCTGGGAAATCTGGTCAATGTCACGAGCCGCCGCAACGCTCGTTCGGCAAGGCGACTGAGGAAACAGGTTGGTGCTTTGCCCGGTACAGTCGGGCATGAGAATGTTTCTCACATAGATCGACTTCCGCTCCTGACGCCAGACCATGTCAAGCGCCTCATTTGCGGGTACAGAGGAGGCGGCAATTCGGATCCCAAGGAGCAGGCCCATGACCAGAATGCAGCGCACGATACCGTGCCTTCGTCCAGCCCTGCGCCAGAGCCCAAACGGACTCGTCTGACTGGACAGGGGCGGATGTTCACCAAATGGGCGGAAAAGGAGCGGGCATTACTGGCCGAAGGTCCGAGGCAGGAGGATCGCAAGTCAGCGGATCTTGAAGGACGGGCTGGTGGGAGGAAAGGATGCTATGGACGTGGATGGCGACCTACTGGGATGAGCTTGATCCTCATGGAGCACGCTACCCCGACCCTCGTCTCTGAAAGTGAGTCTGCGCTTTGCAACATTTCGACGCGCACGTCTTTTCATGCAATGCCGAGGTGAAAGTCACCCGCCTCGATCTCTTTTCCTCCGCAGCCCAGTCTGAGATGCTCCGCTCTGGGTCTATGCATGGGTGCGTTAAAGCCCTCGACCACCACGAAAGTGCAAAGTATTAACCACCATCATGCGGTCCGCGAACATCGGCAACCCGTCTGTGATCGTCAGCATCAGCATCAATACATTGATCAAGGTTGGAAGTCAACCAGTCCGTCAATCTCATGTCCAGGCACTGGTGCCCCCTCACAGCCGCTACTCGACGAATCGATGGCCTTCCACGCGCTCGGCGCACATGGCAATCGCCCTTCGCAGCCTGTCCACCTGACTTCTTAACATTTTCCAACGAGCACGAGATGAAGCAGAGAGAGGAATCTGTGCCCCGTTGCTCGGGCGTGCGGACAACCTGAAGCGTGCGGGCCTCCAATGTGCCGACGTGCATGGTCAATCACCCTCCCTAAGACTGGCGTCTTGCTTCTTGCTTGACAGTGCTACAGTCGATGCTGACATCTGCTCTGTTTCAGCCTTCGAAGCACAGTGCTGCACTCTGCGCTGGCACCTGCTTTCTTTCGAGTGTCTGTCTATCCCAAGCAGCACTGATTCTGGCTTTGCGTCTCTACTAGCCCAGACCGCAGCGCTCTCTGCGGCTCGCAGGGACGTCGTCCCTTTCAGTGATCCAAGGAAACAGCCTGAAGGCGCTCATTATCTTGATCTACCTAGAAGTGGGCCGACAGGTCTGCCTCGAACTTCTTTATCGGCAACATTTCGGCCGAGCGGAAAGTGGAGTCTGCGTCCATTCCTGCTCGTGGCTCGTGGCAGGTGGCAAGATCTGCGCGAATCGGCAGGCGAGCCGCAAGAACCGACACTTGCGAGTGCATCGCCTTCATCGAAACTGTTCCACCCGTTTCTTCTGCGATACGCCCTCGATTCCTGGGAAGCTGGTTCGAGAGAGCGCTCAGTCGCGCCTGCCCGACCATGCGCAACTGGCCATCAGGTCGTCATCTTACTGCATTCTTGCCAGCCCACGAACACTAGCGCATTCCTGGCGACAATCGATTCAACCCTCCTTGACCGAAAATGTGACTGAGCCAGTCACAGTCTGATAATGGCGCCCTTCGAGGAGAATGCAAGAAATGGCGAACCCGTTGGGCGGCTGTAATTTTGGATGTCGCTTCACCCAAATCACGTGAGTGTGCAAGCCGCCTCTGAGGCAGCGAGCGGCACGTGAGCGCGCCAAAAGCCCCGCGCTAAACACGTCACGTGATAGCATATTTTGGGATTTTTGGATGTATGTGGAGCTGGACGCGCGCGCGCGCGCGCGCCAGAGCAACACGTCGATTTACACGCTCAATGGTGGGAATCCGCGGTGTTGGTCTAGCTAGCTCGTCGTCGAACCGCACCGCACCGCACCACGGCAGTGTGAGTGTGAGTGGAGTGGCGAGTCGATCGCGACAAGTAGACCGCGGGCAGGGCAGGGCAAGGATACACTGGTCTCTTGCCTGATCGTCAAGCTCATCGACTCGTGTTTATATTTGATGAAGCAGTACGTGAGTCAAGTGCCGACTGCCTCGCGCGATTCAAGTGTGAAGGGGCATTTCGGGCACGGAGTGAGGGTGCGCGCGGAGGGCGATTCGTGATTGGATCGTGGATGCTGCTTGAGCGATCCCACTCCATCCACCCTCACATCTATCCCATCCACAACTCTCGTCAACGACTGACAAGCCAGACCTGCTTCGTAACGCAGTCGCCTACGCACACCTCTCCCTATTTGTCCTCCTTCTAGCTGATCAGACCAGCTAGCTCGCTCCCACCATTGAATTGAACCTCTCGAAATACGCTAACATGCCCAGCGCTTCGGTCCGCCTCGCCCGGCCTAAGGAAGTTAGGGTCTTGCTGGTTCCTTCCCGCATGGCCACTCTCCTACAAGGTCTTCGCCCTCTAAAGCAGAGGCACCCACACTTCCTGCGCCATGTGTCCCAGCGCATCACCCTCCAGTCCACCATTTTGAGGGATGCTGGCGTTGAAGGAGAGCTGACCAAAGCTCTGGACTTCAGCGCGGATCGACAACAGTGGCTCTGCGAGGCGCTCTTCTTCCGCCTCAACCCGGGGCTATCTCCTTCCGACGACAAGGTGCAGCTCGCGCTGCCCCATTTCAAGTCGCTGATCCATCTGAAGGCAGCATACGATGTGCTGCTTGAAGAGAAGCTCTTCGACGTCTTGGAGAGGGGCTCTGGGCCACGGGAAGGCTCCTACGAGGACGCTCTTGACCGGGTAATTGGTCAGCTCCTGGCGTCTTTTCAGGCCGCATCCGATGCTCCAGCCCCTTCCGCTACTTCGCCAGAGCCCCGATACCTGAGGGTGACCAAGGTACCGGTGCTCTGGGAGCCACCCAAAGGTCGCCAGCCCAGAGGACTCTCGCAAGCCGGCGAGTCGTCGACTCAAGAGGCGGTGGCCGGAGCGGTGACGGATGAAGGGGATCAAGAAGAGGCGGTGGCCGGAGCGGTGACGGATGAAGGGGATCAAGAAGAGGCGGTGGCCGGAGCGGTGACGGATGAAGGGGATCAAGCAGCTGGAGCGGCACCATCGCCCCTGCGTCACTGGATGCAAGAGACGGTGTTCGAGGGTGTCCGCGCGCGCGAAGGCCATGCGAGCGTCAGGCCGCGAAGAGGAGTCGGCGCGGGTGCTAGGACTGGATCGTCTCGTGTCGGAGCTGGTGCTGGAGCTGCTTCTTCTGGATCGTCTCGCGTCGGTGATGGTGGTAGGTCGTCTTGCGCTCGGGATGGTGGTGGAGCTGGGTCGTCTCCCTCTGGTGAAAATGCTGGGGCCGGGTCGTCTCGCACTGGTGGTGGTGGTGGTGGTGGTGGTAGCGGCGCTGGTGATGATGGTGGTGCTGGTGGTGGTGCTGTTGCTGGGCCGTCTCGCGCTGGTGTAGGTGGTGGCGCTAGTGCTGGGTCATCTCGACTCAAGCGGCCGTTGGAGGCGGAGGCCAACGACGCAAACAGCGAGGAGAGCAAGCGCCAGAGGGCCGATGCTCCCGCTAGCGCTTCGAGGGGAAGCATGTGGTGAGTCTCTGCTGTAAGCGCGGTGCAGGCTGTAGAGTGGTGACTTATGCTGATCACCGTTCCCGTCTCGCAGAGAGTCATAACACAGTTTCGCAAGCATTTTCGTTTCCATGTATTACTAGCAACATCGTCTCGCGGTTCGGTCACGACTCTACTTCGCAAGGAAACCTCTCCCCCGTTTCAGCAACATCGTCTCGCATTTTTAGGCACCGCATCATCTCCCACGCGAACATGTCCCGGCATTGTACCAACACCTGTAGCAACATCGACGGAAACCTCGCGCCCGACATCCAGTCTGGCCTCGCTCTCACTACCATTTGTGAGTGCCCTATCGGTCATCGATTGGCGCAGTCTCGAGCTCGGTGCTCTCAACCCCTGCCCGCAAATCAGTGCGTGAGCTCATCGGCGCCGCATTGCGCCTCGGTGCGAGCTCGGCGTCGTATCAGGCCGCTCGGAATCGTACTTTGCCCAGCGATCCTCCTCGGACACGGCAGTGTCTACTACTGCAAAGCGCAAAGCCGTCTCTGACCCCACTCCTCTCCGTCTTTTCGTCGCCACCAATCCCATTTCGCCAACAACAACAAGAGCAAGACATGTACAAGGCATGTGGGTCGTCCGCGCCGACAGTGGGGCTATCATTTCTGAGCGCCTTCGCGGTCCACATGCTTTGATCTGCGCAAAGTGACAGCGGTACCAAGCAACACTCCGTGCTCACTCACCGTCAGGGGCCGGAGTCAGCCGCTCGCTGAGTGTATCAGCCGCCTCCCTGTCAACGGAATCTAGCGAATCGTATGGCGCGTCGGTCAAGGTACAGCCTCTGCATCAGACATCGGTCAGACCATGGGCAATTATGCTTTCGGTTCAGCGCATTCGCTCAACTCTTTCCGGAACGTCAATAGAAGGTGCCTGGGCCGAAGAGGTCGAGCTTGAGTTTGGACGACGCATCATCCTTAGGAGCACGAGACGCGGAGGTGACTCTCCAGTGCAACCCGAAGGCAAAGCAAATTCACCTCCAATTCTTCGCCGTTGCGCACCGACTGTCAGGAGTCGATCTAAAGTCGATCGCAAAAGAAGAAAGCCACGGCCTGGCTGCCTTTGCACTGGGCATCGGTGGTCGCAGCCGAAAGGGTCCCCCCCGGCGCTCACATTGAAAGCTCCGCTTAGGAAAAGTCAGCAAGACGAGACGCTGCCATGCGTGGTCCAGCAAACGATAGAACGCCCACGGCATGGAGACACGGGCCTGCGTTCGAAGGCAAAGGTCTGCAGCCCACGGAGAAGATAGCAACGAGTGGCGCAAACCCGCGTTCACCCACGCTGCAAGCAAGGCATGAAGGCAACCTCCTCTGCCGCTTCCGTACTTGGCGTGTCCTCCCCGCTTCCAGTGCGGATAATGCCAGGCTTCGCCGAGCCATTCGACGCCTCTGAGATCCACACTTTCGCAAAGTGGCAGAATGTGGGGAGCAAAGCGAGCAAGGAATGCAGAGCATGACGTCGTCAACGGTGGTCACAAGGTGTCCCACTCACCCCGCTCGGGACGTCGGCGGAAGAAGCTCATGGTTTCCCTCACAATCGTTTTGAGAGCGGTCGGGCCGCTCTCTGCTGGCGCAAGTTTCCATGGTGGCGAACTTTGTCAAGATGATTGACAAGAAGATAGTCGCTTTGATGCATGCCGTGCCTACTTGTGTAGGCTTGCACAGCGAATCACGCACTGTGCCTGGTCGTCTATAAGAGGTGCGTTTCGCTCGTACCCAAGCTCCTCTGCTTCATCAGACAACGAGCTTTGACAGCCGCCTCTTTTACCCTCTACGCACAGATCTGTGATCGACCTTTGGTACTCGTCAAGATCTCCTCACGCCGGCGATGTCCACTTGTCACTTTGTAACCTCGAGCCGACACGCTCCACTAGGTAGCAGACGTGGCTATCATTTCGCGGGCTTCTTCGCCATTACTTTTGCGCTGCTTCTGCTTCACAGCCCAAGCGGCAGTGGGCGGGTACAGGCTGCTCCCTTGCCACCTCCCGATGTCCTGACGGTACCCTGGAACAAGCTCGACCAGACCGCGTACGGAATCCTTCCACATCGATCCGACCTCGCCAACAGCGGCCACCATGTGGGCTCCTCACCGGAGGCGGGTTATACGACGGCAGTGGCAAAGGGTAGCAAAGTTCCTGAGGGCAAACTCCATCCGATCGTTCTTGAGTGAGTAGTGGCGCATGTACGCCAGCTAGAACATGATAGAGACTGATGCCTTCATGGCTTCTCGATTCGTGGTTTGGCCTGCTCAGGAATCCGAGATTGGAAGACGTGAGTCACCGCCATTTTTACTTCTGGAATTCGAGCCTCAGACTCTTGAGCCTCAAGCTGACACGCCCTCACCCTTTGATTCGCCGATGCCAGATCCCGCCCGGCCACCACGTAGCCTATCACGATTCCAAGGGAAGCCTCAAGTTCGAGTGGCACCCAAGCAAGGGCTTCTTGCGTGCGCACGGTAAGGTCGTCGATCCACAGACTTACAGGCCGCTGAAGCATACCCTGGTGAGTGCCGCCGGTGAAGGAGGGCAAGGATATTGATTGGGAGCACTCGCCCGGTCAGAAGTGCTGACCTTTCCTCGGCTTTCGCAGCATGATGAACTCGACAAGCATTACATGGTGGTGGGCAACATGAACGAAGCGCCCGCGAAACGAACTCGTTTCGTATACGATAAGCCCAGCGTATCCTGGCTGCCTTTCAGTGGCAACTTCCCAAACGTGGTGAAGCAGTCAGCTTCCAAGGTGAAGCCGAAGGTGGATCTGCCAACAGTGCGAACTTACCAGCAAGCTCACGAGGAGCTCCAAGGGCCTCCGGTCGACGGAAGGCAGGCTGCAAGCGGAGCGCTATCGCCCACCTTCTCTGGCAAGCCTCCTCTTCCTCGAGCCTCCTCCTCGAACGACTTGCCACCTTTGGCTAGCGCCGCTTCCCCATCCAGCAAGCCCAAGCTCCCGCACACCAAGTCCGACCCATTCAGCGGCGCCGAGTTTGCCAAGCCACCGAAACCCGTTCTGAACCGTTCCCACTCTGAAGCCTCGCTGGACCACATGGATCGATCCAATGCGCCCGTCTTTCCCTACAGGTTCGACTTGATGCCTACGAGTCCGAGACTACGAGACAGTCGGTTTGCGAGGCGCACAGCTGCATCCAGACCCTCCAATCTCAGCAAGACCACGCGTCATTCGGATCGGCCTGCGCTTTGATGGAGCGAGAATGGAGTGGAGGTGGTACGCTAGGGTGACCGAGGATCGTGAGCAAGGATCTCAGGACAGGACAGGTGCACGAGGGGCGAGGGACAAGCGCAGAAGAACCATCATCACTTAGCTTTGCAGCAGCACAAGATGCTGAGGCTTTCCACCAGCATGCGCAAGTGACCATTCCAAATCCCAGCAGGAGATAAGCATCGTAGTCGCACAGCGCCCAAGAAATGATCGACTGAATGCATGTATTACAGCGCGTGGCGGTGACATTCCTATTGTGACGAGAAGCCCCTTAGTATGTTGACCTTGGCGCCCATGAGACACTGGGCGGAGCACAGGCGGCGGAAGGCGGATGCCTCTGTCGAACCTATCGCCTCCACCACCACACGATAACCTGACAGCGCCAGCGAGCGCGGAATGATCAGCCGAGACCACATCTGTACCCTTGAGCGCAAAAATCGACTGTAGACTGCGAACGCAACTCACAAAGATCCAGCCAACGAGCATGAGGAACAGCATCATGTTGCAGAACCAGCCTGTCTGCCTTCCCGCCATCCTATTCATTCTCGTGAACGTTCCTTTCAAGAAGCTCCCCGTATTCGAGAATGCCTCCGACTGCGAGAGGCAGCTCCAAGCAGAGTCAGCAGATCGCTGCTCTGCGCAGCCACTTCGATGGACGCTCCGCTGAGCCAACGCACCAGAGTCGACATCTCAGCTGTGCCGTCCCGAACTTCTTGCCCGATGCCCAGAGTGATCTGCGACACAACGACAGAGCAAACGCGTCGAGACAGGAAAGATTGTGATCAGCAAACGTACAAGAGCATGAAGCGCTGCCCGTTCACGTGCTGCGCTGATGATCTTCGACGTCCATGAGTCGTGGCTTTGCGCCAGTCGGTGAACAGCGCAGAATCTCGAATCTATTCGAGGCTCGCAGTGATGGTGAGCACACCATCTATCTTCCCCCCTCCGACCCTGCATTGACACATCATTGAGAACGACTTGGAGCATGCATGCGCACTTCAACTCACATCCTTCAGTATCCTGACTTTGGCGCTCAGGCCTTCCAATCTCTGATCGTTCTGCTCTTCCAAGTCTTCTGCAGTCCTGTTCGCACCCTTGGCATACATCGGTAGCCCACCGGAGCTCGAAGATGCGTAGCTGCCTGCACCGCCTCCTCCATAAGCACCATAGCTCGCGGGCCCCTTCTTCGGCTCGCCGTACTCCGCATAAGGATCGTCAGTTCCATTGAGCCCAGCAGCATAGGGAGATGCCGATCTGCTCAGCGTTGGTCCTTGAGTGTAGGAGGTGTGCGAGCGCGGGTATGCACCTCCACCGTATGCTGATGGCCCGCTGCCTCCACCACCCAACAGTAAGGCATGGCGGTCAGGTGTAGATGACCCGGATGCTGAGGCGGTGGATGAGGCGAAGGGCGCTTGCCGTCTCGACATGCTGCAGGCCGACCTTGCCGCCAAGAAGGAGCTCAACTCCAAGGCTAGTCGGACGCGTCTTCCTCTGGAGCGGGGAGCAGAATGCTGGAAGCGAGTAGGTGAGCAGACAAGATTGACGTGATGCTCGCAAGCGGTTCTCGAATGGGTGTGTGTGCGTTGATGAGCGGATTTCTGGTGTGAGGCAAGTCAGCGCTCGCGCTCTTGACTCTTTGATGATGGTACGACCGTCGTGATTGGTGATTCTCAGTTCGCGTGTACGGGTATACCTTGCAGGCGTGTAAGCACGCTGCGCTGCAGGCCACCATGACGAGAGAGCATCGCAGCGCAGCGCCCGGAATTCTGCATCACGTGACCGCTCGGCGCCCCGCAAGAAACAGCAGCGTCGAAGGAACTCTGCATGGATCACGCACGCGCGCGCGCGATCGAGGTGAGCTCCAAAGCCTTTAAGCTCGTCGAGCTCCATGTACGGGGCTCTTCTCTCCACAACCTTCACACACGAAGGGGAACTTCGAATGTATGCGCTTGCATACGCTTCGGAGATCTGTCAAATCCTAGTCCCTCAGCGAGTCGTTCGACCCAGATCACGATCACATCGCGCGAGTTCTACCGCCCATTAGATGCGAGTCGAACAAGCATAAAGTCGACAGACAGGAGCGAGAGGGATCAGAAAGGCGGTCGTCGGAGCACCAAGAAGAGTGGAGCTTTGCGAAAGTGCGCGGAGGCGACTGTTCCAATTTTCGATCACCCAAGTGGCGTGGAGTGGCGCGATCAAGCGGACTTGCCCTCGGGCTTGCGGCTGGCAAGATGTTTTTTTACAATGCGCTGAAGCACACCATTCAGCTCCACCCGAGCTTCTTTGGTCCCAACATTGTTCAACACTGTGAGTTCGAAGCGCGCTCGCTCTCAGATGTTACGAATGAGGGAAGAAGTTGTTGCATCACGGATGGGACGAGATAGCTTTGACGGCCGGCTGTATGCGCATAGCTTTGACGGCCGGTTGTATGCGCACAGCTAGGACAGCCGGCTGTATGCGCACAGAGGTTGGCCCCATGTAAGCAAGCGCAGCAGCGAGGAGGCTCGACTAGTCGTGGATGTGTGGAGCCTTAGCATAGCCAGGAGGTGGAGCTGATCGTTCAAGTTGGTCCTCTCTTCTGAGCAGTGGAGCTGCAGCTTAAGCAAGAGGTCGAGGGGACCTGCAACGGAGAAACGGGCTACATCGTCAAAGTTATGAAGGTGATCGACATCGGAGATGGTCTCATCATTCCTGGAGGCGAGGGCAGAGCCGAATTCAACATGGAGTACCATGCCATTGTACTGAAACCGGTGAGTACCCAAATGCTATTGCTGTTCAGGTCGACTTCGGCTGATCTGACGATGGGAGCTATTTCCACACAGTTCAAGGGAGAGGTAGTGGATGTGATCGTGACGAATGTGAACAAGGTGAGAGGCTTGGCCTCCCTCTGGATACACCACACACTAATCGATGCATGCCCCGCCGCCATACAGATGGGCTTCTTCGCCTCGTACGCACCCGTCGAGGTCTTCGTCTCGGTTCACCTCTTGCCCGTGGACTACAAGTTTCAGCCCGACTCCAACCCGGCTGAGTTTGTCTCTCCAAATGGCACTGTGAGTTGCGATCGGCTTCGCCAGCGGCAGTCCTAGCGTTCGATTTGGCAGCGGATCTACGAGCTAGCTGTGACTGACAACTGCCCGGCCCCGTCACAGACGCTTGTGAAAGGCAAGAAGTGCAGAATCAGAATTGTAGGCACGCGTGTGGAGGCCAATGAGATCGTGAGTCGGAGCTTCGGACCGGCCGGCCAAGCGCGGTGCAGGGACGCAGAGTCCCCCAAAGTGCTCGCTTGCAGGTGTTGTGCGGTACTTGAAAGTGGAGCGTCGTCCGAAGTTTCGCCTCATGTGGTTTGACCACCTCGCGTCTGGTCTCTCTCGCACAGTTCGCCATCGGCACCATGAAAGAGGACTATCTCGGTAAGTTTGCGCAAGCTGAGCATCGCGCTGCGCAATGTACGGGCATGTTAACGATGTCACTCTTCGCTCTCAAATTCAGGTCCATTCGACTAGCTCTATACAGAGCCAAAGGCAGCATCGCTCTTTCAAGGGCCATAGACGCCTTTCAGCCTTCAGCAACCAAGATTACATGTACACTACCAGCAAAGAATTCTCGACACAGACTCGACACAACAGACTCGACAAGATCGAACGTTAAACAGCGAATAGTCCACACAAAAGTGAAGCAATCCAGATTCCTGTGATTGAAAACAGAGCGAAGACGTTGCGGGGTCTGAGGATGAATGGCTCGTGCGATGCGATTGCTGGTGATGTTGGCTGTGAGGGAAAGGAAATTCTGGGCGCTCAGTCACTCGGGAGAGCGACAAGCGGTGATCACCAAAAGTCGTCTTCAGCTTCTCCCTTGCCGCCAGACTTGTTCGTCGTAGCTTGCGCCCGGTACATTGATGCGATCTGCGACGGATCAGGCGCGGACACATCAAGGCCGTGAGGTGTCAGCATTCGTACTCTATCCTGCACGCATTCTGGCACAACTTTTCGAACCTCGCCTACTTACCTGCTCCGGAGAAGTTGAGTCGTCAGGATCTTTGTCGTCTCTGATCCTGATGAAGCGTGGGAACCGCAGCGAGATACCGCGACTATCCACCAGACCCTTTGCAGCCGTGTACACCGGGCTGATAGGACAGAAAGGGAGGAGCATCTTGGCATCAGCGATCTGCGTGCCCAACGAGCCTCCAGACTGTCAGACGGGATTCACCTGAGCGACAAGTCTGCAGTGAGAACCTCCCACACCACTTTTGGCTCGTAGAACACGTCAGGCTTGGCTTCGCCCACATCGTAGTAACCCTTCTTGGAGCTCAGCTCGAGCGGCTTGAAAGTGCTCCAGTGCGCGTCCAAGTCCGCCTCTGAGAACCCTGTGCCGATCTTGCACACGGCTTGGTACGTCTCCGAGTCCGCATCGTAACACGCCAGCAGGAATGCTCCGTACACATTTGTTCGCTTTCCTTTGCCATAGTAGCCACCGATGACTACAAGATCCAAAGAATCGCCAGTGCCAGACAAGTAGTCTTTCTTGAGCTTTAGCCAATTCATGCTGCGCCGGCTCGGCTCATACGTTGCATCCTCGCCAGCTAGCATCTTGACCATCAGCCCCTCGCAACCCTCTTTGACACTAATGTCCAAGAATGTCTGGATCTCCTCGACCGTTGTACAGTCCTGAGAAGTAGCAAAGTCAAACTCGTTGGGCACAGGCTAGAGCGACGCAGAACTTATCAGCATACGCTAGTCGCAGGTGATTTGCAGACGACAGATCTCACCTGAAAATGCTCTCGGAGAAGCTTGCGACGCGCTTCGAGGTCGAGATGTAGCAGAGGCTGGGAGAAGGCCCAGCAAATGATCAGTACTTCCCGGCCAGGTGACCACGTCGGTCGATGGTAGACTCACCTCGCCATTGAGGTACAGCAAATCGAACGCAAATAATTTGACCTTGACCACGATGTCTTCACTGAGATAGCAAACGCAGGTGTCAAGGAAAGAGCTACGCTAAGCACAAAGTCCCCGTCACTCACGCTTTGACATCCTTGCGTTTCCGCCTGCTCAATTCCTGGAATGGCAGCAGCCGTGCCGGGTGTATCTCCCCTTTGTCGTCCTTCTCCTCTTTCTTCCAAGCAGTCACCTCTGCGTCCAGCACAAAGCTCTTGACATCCGGTTTGATGCACCTAGGCACCTGCTCGACAAGATCGGGATACTTCAAGCTCATGTTCTCCGAATTCCTGCTAAAGACGGCCAGCTTCGTCTTCGGTGCTGTTGAAGGTGTGGTAGCCTTTGATGTGCTCCCTTTCGCTTCTCCGGGCACAAAGAAGTGGACCTGTGCTCGCTCGCCGTCGTACTTGTACTCGCAGGTGAAGGCTTTGCCTTCGAATCGGTCCAGCACTTCGGTGATCGCTTTTGTGGGCTTCGCGAGCATTGGCTTGAGCGGAATGCCCGGCGTCAGCTTGCACGCTGCTCTGCAACCATCAATGCCGCTCTCGAGCAAGGCGGGCACCACGAGGTCGTAATTTGGCAATTCGCTGCGCAAAGTGCCTTTGAAGGGTAAGCGTCGTAGCACCGGTGATGCGCGAGGCACCGCACTCACCTGTACACAGCCTTCACTACCTCAGTGCCTCGAGCAATCTCATTCGCCATTTCCTCAGTGTCGAGCCTTTTCTTCTCTGCAACCGTCCACACATTCGTCAGCAAAGCTGAAAAGTATCGCCTCGAGCTTCTCTGCACGACTCACGCTTCTTTGCGCCAGTCAGGACGATACTCTGGGCCAGAGCGACGAGAACAGTCCTTTCCGCTAAGCCAATTCGAAGCTTGCCTTCCAAAGACCTGATGATGTACTTCGGCTCATCGTTCTGGGACGCCGCGAGAAGCTTCTTGATACCTCCGATCTTGCGATCTTGAGACTTGTTGCCGCTCATATCTGCAATCTCTTTCAGCTGCTTGAAGACTGCTGGCACAGTCAGCGGCGCAGGCTTGAACATGGTCGGCTGCTTCGCTCGAGAGCCCTGTCACGGCAACACGACGCAGATCAGTGGCCGCGCATAGTGGACGATTCGCCTCAAGTACGCACGATAGCAACCAGTCCAAGATCACCCTTCGCCTCGAGGTCCTTCTTGATCACCTTCATATCGCGACCAGTCCCCTGCGCAATGGCCTTGAGGAGCAGTCCTTCGCCGATACCCAGCTCGAGGCCTTCGTAGTCCGGGCAGAGCTGACACGAGGAGGATGGAGACAGCACATGAGTGTATGCGTCTTGAAGCATGAATGATGGTGCCTCGCACACTCACCCTATTGATGCAGAGATAGATGACGCGCAGGAAGTTGTCCGGGCTTCGTTCGATGACAGTCACGAAGAGCTTGGTCAAGATCTCCAAAATGACCAATCGCTTCGTGGTAGCCTCAATCTCTGCAAAGGCCGCCGCAAGAGCTCCGTATGGTACGCTAGGTTGCACACTCGATCAGCCTTGCTGTGTATCGATACGCATCAACGATGATCCCGCAAATTTCCTGACTCACGCCTCCCCAGCCTTCCATTTGATCTTGTCTCCTGTTTCCGTCGACTTGAGGAAGATCGCAGCGCTGTGGGACCGATGACAGGCTGGCTGAGCAAAGGTCTTCCTTTCATGAACTTGATTGTCCCACTTACATCTTCTTGTGCGCGTGGCCTTCTTCAGCTTCAGCCTTTTCCTCATCCTCTGCCTCTGCCTCTTCCTGCTCGTCATCCTGCTCTACAAAGCTGTCTTCATCTTCCTCCTCCACCGCTTCCTTGCGCGCGGTAACCTTTCCATTTGCTTCCTCCACCCTGCGCTTCTTTGAAGACTGCGCTTTTCCATGAGGAGACGTTTTGCTCGCTGGAGAGTCTGATCGCGCGGGTATCGCCTCATGGTTCACCAGCTCCTCCTCGGAATCCGACTCGATAATGACAGGTCGCTTCAATCGAGACTTTCGCTTTTTCCGCTCTTCGCCTGTACAGCATCACATGCGAAGGCGTTAGCTACCAGCAGCACGCTACATGAATAGCATTCGCCGCAGCTCACCCTGATCAGCATCGTCTACCTCTCCGCTCTGAGTGTTCCGCGTCTCCTCCACCAGCTTCGACGAAGAGGCCTGCGGCACAGCCTCCTTCTGTCCTGCTCGCCTCGCCTCCTCGCGCTCATTCTTGCCACTCGCCATCACTCTATCCTGCGACTTCTTGGACTCATTGTTGCCATTCATGGCGGATGCTGCATTGTCTGCCTTGGGCGCACCGAACGTCAGCTTGCTCTGGCCCTTGTCCTTCTTTGCGCCGTCCGATGGGCCGGGCTTGGCACCAAAGAAGCCTCTGTGTGATACGGTGGAGGGGCGATGCTGAGCATGTAGCACACCAGGTGCAAGCTGTCAACGTAAGCATTGCTCACCCGATCTGTTGGTCTCGCGCCATTGCTGTCAATTCCGCTGCAAAGCGGAGGCCTGGACAGGCAGGGCACTCAGCGCTGCTCGAGACGCTTATGAGAGTCGACGCCGCCCGTTGCGAGAGGCAGATGCTGCGCTTATGCAGAGGAACTCGATCGAGTCTGTGTTGACGTTGCGGTCTGCTTCAAAACACTTTTGAGTGATTTGGGACAGTGCTCAGGTGAGCGATGGAATCCTCTGAGCGTGTAGAGGTGCGGGAAGGAGGCTTCAAAGCGCATCATGCTGCTGCTGCTGCATGCTTCAGAGGGGAGCACCGCGTAGATTACGTGCGCGTCGCGTGCGCGTCTCTCGAGCTCGCGTTGCGCGTGGGGGACCTGCATGCCGCCTGTAGCTATGTCTACAGTCACAACGGAAATTCCCCGTTGCCGCATCTGGGCACCCTCCTTCACGCTTCGGTGAGCATGACAAGACTCATCGGGTTGCAGCAAATGGATCGACATTGGCCTAAGCATGTACAATATACAAATTTCCGAAATTTCCGAATAGTGTGAGTCGACCCGCTCCGCCTGTATGCGGACGCTCCGACAGGAGACGGGACATTCACGGGCGGTAGCGATGCATGAAGGGAGGAGACGCGCACAAGAAGCGGCTCATACTGCTCCGAGCGCATCATTGGGAAGGTAGCGAGCGGGCTCTCTCGCGTCCCAAATCGCATCCCTTTCGCTTCATCGGACCACCCAGACGCCGCTTGCTCTACTTCGGCGGGTAGCCTTGCGGAGGTCCGTAGCCTGTTGGCGGTCCGTACCCCGGATGTTGATAGTTTCCGCCTGCTACCTGAGGCTTGAAGCCGCCATCTTGTGGCTGCAAAGCGTGAAAGGGAAGGGATCAGCGCTCCAAGGTAGCTGCGTAATGCAAGGCCGATTCGTACGCACCATTTGCCATTGACATATACCGCAGTAGTACACCTTCAGAAGAGGACAAGGACGCGAAATCAGTGATGAATGCGCGTGGATCGCCATCTGCCCTGACACACTCACATGCTTGCTTCCAAGCGGAATCTGCGTGCGCGCAAGTCGGCCAGAGGTGGGGGAGCAATGAAACGTGTGAGCAGAGATTGCATGGAGGGACCTGATACGTTGGAGCACAGCGAGAGCTTGGGCCTGAGCGCTCAGCCAACGTCCCCCAACGTCTTAGCAGCTCTCTACCCGCAGCAGCCAGCGCCAACCTGCGTTCCTCCTAGCCCAGCAGGCTGCTTCACAGCTATGCTTTGCGAAAGCGCATCCACATCGCCACCACCTTCTCGCACCCGAGTTGTATGCAACCAGCGCTGCATCCGCTATTCCGCCGATTTCTGCCGCCCTACCCGTACTTACCAGAGGAATCCAGCACAGCTCGAACCAGCGCTTCTTCTTGGCAGTGACTGCTTGAGCATTGTGACACCTTGGGCAGATGTGCGGACTTGGTTCGGGTGGCGCAAGCGAACAGTGCAAGCAATGTCAGCATGAAGATCAGCTCGGGAGGCCACTCTCAGACCGCATACATGCTACTCACGTTCCATCGCCCTCTTGCTTGATCTTGCTAGGACATCCAAAGATGACGGGGATGCAGAAGAAAAAGTCCATCGTGTGTGCGTGTGCGTGTGCGTGTGCGTATGTGTGCCTGCTCGATCAGACCTGACTGCCTTTGGGCTCCCTGATAAAGAAGTGGCGACTGGTGCTTGGGCAAGTGGACACGGATGTCGAGTCTCAAGGAAGAGCGTGGTGGAAATGAAGATGATCGACGCGACTGAAGCTCCTATACCCGTGTATGCTCTCCATTCGCGACTACACACACATAGCTGCCCAGCTGCGATCCCTGATGTAGACAAAAGTTATTCTTGAGGCACCCCCTCTGATTCTCCCTCGCGCCTCGGCTCGTGTCGTGTGCCGCGCCGCGCCGCGCCGCCAAGATCGAGATGACGTCCACGAAGCAACCTCGATCCCGGTCCGGCCGCCCTGGCGCTGCAGTTTGGCTGCGCGCACACATGCTGCACGCATGCAGCGCCTCATCGCGCGCAGTGTGGAGGGTCGCCGCTTGCGGCTGGCCTCGCAAAATATTCTCGAACATGTTTCAATCGGCCATCATGATGGGTAGTCCCTCTCCATGCATGCCCTTCACCACTCAAGCGAACGCATCGTTCCTTTCGCATATCGAGACTCACACTGTCGGACGGTCCCCATCAAGGCTACTTCTGGTACATTGTTCTGACCGGTGGCTCGATACAACTTCGGATCAAGCAGAGACCAGCGAGAAATACGGCGCCCGAGCTTTCATCAGGGCATGAGACGCGCCTCGCTGTCTTCGCTGTGCCTTCGCCACGCGCCTCTCTGCGAGTCGGAGGTAGAGGGGGGAGTGTAGAGCTCGACGCGCACTGTTTGTAGCGGTGTTTGCTGATGATTCTCGGTAAGCTCGCGCCGGAAACCCATAGATGGAGACCTGACCAGCACTTCGGATTGGATCCGAGGACTGACTGCCTGCTGTGGAGCCTGGATCGGGTCGGGCTTGGCAAAGCTAGTCTGAAAGTTTAAGTCGACATCTGACCACTGCGAGGGCGATCTGCGACTCAAGCGGATGGGCTTGGACTCTGCTTTCGCTGGCTCGAGACCGAGCGCGCTTCTGTCAAGGAGCTTCAGCCTGCGCAAGATGCGAGGAGCGATGGTCACCGAGACGAGGAATTGGCTAAGTCGAGCCGGCAGGCGGCAGAAGGTGTAAGCGTGAGGGGGACACAGATAGAGCCGATGCGCAGTGCCGCTGCTACTCACAGGCCGGCAAATACGCTCGTAGATCGATTCTGTGAATGGAAGCTGGCCCATGCCAAGCCGCCAGCATAGCTGATGATGCTGAGAATGTAAAAGAAGATTGCGCTATTGTAGAGCTGTCTGGAGAGTGGCGAGGCGGAACGTCTGGTCTGACGAAAGGCTTTCGGGGAGAAGCCCTGAATTTGCGAAGTGTGAATGATTTTTGCCACGGTAAGGATGAGTACCATGGAGTCGTACACGAGCGCTATGCCGTTGGGTAGTCGAAAGACGAGCTGAGGCGGATTGGTGGCCGAGTAGCATCCATGCGATGAGCCATCATCGTCGCGCAGCTTCTCCATGCGGAATACCTGTGGCCACCACAGATTGGCACCGGCAACAGCAGCCACGCCGAGCCAGAGAACGACTGAGACCGCTCGACTTTGTGTCCAAATTGCCTGCGCCCATCAGGAACGAGCAGGAATAAATTCAACGCGTCGTATGGTCGCGCATCTCAAAGCGTGGCAAACTCACAATCGTCCTGACTGCAAAGATGGCGGCGCAGTTGATGTGTGCAATAGCTATGAGCGTCCACCAAGCGAGGTAGCTTGCTCGACAGGATGCTGGGTCCAGCTGTGCATATATGCACAATACGGTGATTGGCAGGGTCAGGATGCGGGCATTGAAGAGCCTGCACGGGTCGAACGAAGCGTAAGCAAGCATCGCAGGCAATCAACACTCGTCGGTCGTGAGGCGCGGCTCACAGGATAGTTCCAAGGGAAGGAGGAATGCGCCGGTTCCAAAAGCGTCTGGCCTCCGGCACATAGAGACGCCGAATCTCTTCGGGGCAGCAGACGAGAAAGTCCCAGAGTTGGAATGCTGCGAACCAAGTGTTGATGACGGATAAGATGACCAGCTCGTCGTGCTGGTCATTCTGAACGCTGGACGTATCCATGACAGCGATTGTGATGATGAGATGGTGGTGATCGAAGTATGGAAGCAAGGATGTTCAACAGGTTGTAGAACAATATCGGAGCGCGAAGGCGGGGGGGTGGGGCCGGTGGCTGTATAGTGATCCGCCTATATATTTACAAAGATCGTCCGCCTTGACGAGGAGATTGCGCGTCGCACGGTTGACCCTGTTGGGTGGCTGATATTTGAGATTGGCAATCGATGAATGCAGAGAGAGAATTTGCCGGGAAAGCAGCATCTTGTCGGTAGCATCGCTACATTTGCTGAGCTAACAGCATCACGCTTGCCCACTCGGTCTACACGCCGTACGCATCGCTGGCTGACTCGGATCCGGACTACCGGCGCATGCCTGCCCGCGATGAGCAACAAGCAAGCCGAGTATCTGAGACTGATTGTCTGCAAGATGCGTGACAGCCCGATGAGCTAGATAGATGGCGCACGCGGTGAAGACGAGCATCACTTGAGCGCCCATATCCATCGCTTTCTCTTGGCGGATGCTATCGTACACGTCCATCGCGCATGCGCGCTGGACAAAGCCAGCGTCACTCACGGCAGAAACGATACAGCGTGGCTTGCCCATTCTTGCGATTCACGATGGCCGATGCGACATCGGACTTGCGGGGAGTTTGTGACTTGCTTTGCGACCTCACTGTGACTCAATCTCGCCTGCAATAAAGGCACGCGATACCGCCTTGCTCCACTCGACTGGGCGCTCCGAAGCTACATCGCGAACTTGACCTCGTTGACATGCCTTAGCTCTTTGTAAATGTATGTGAGCTGTGCATCATCGTGGACGCTGTCGCTGTTGCTGATCGAGCCAGAGATCTAGACTGGTAGCCCAGACCAGGTCGAAGGTCGTGGGTGTGGTATGAAGTGTTGATTACGAATGACGCAAAGGTGGCCTCGCGTGGATGCAAGAGCAAGATGGGTGCGCTGGATGATTGCCTTTTACAGGTGCGCATCGTTTGGGCGTGCATGCAGCGCCATGCGAGCGCGGCCTCGTCTTCGGTCTCCCTTCGCGGCGCAGTCGGTGAGGTGCTTGGCAGAATGTGAGTCGGGTTCAGATGTTCGTGACTGCTGGATA
The DNA here is from genome assembly GCF_003144195.1 of Ceraceosorus guamensis. NCBI lineage: Eukaryota > Fungi > Basidiomycota > Exobasidiomycetes > Ceraceosorales > Ceraceosoraceae > Ceraceosorus > Ceraceosorus guamensis. The sequence continues at coordinate 61,494 of NW_020290035.1, forward strand.
TGCTGGAAGAAAAAGAGGAGAGGAGCAGGATTTCGGGGCGAGGGCATTGGGTAGGCCGGGAGGTCTCGGCGTGGTTTGCTTCACTCGCAGCTCCGAGCAAGACCGCCGCATAGCAAGGCGCGGTCATCCGTGGGGCAAGCAGGCTCGCATACAAATGCCTGCAGAGTCAGTATAGTGATGAGTCGCGAGTCGTGATCGAGTCTCATTTACTGGTCCGATCGTCGCGTGGTCGAGTGTGCACAGCACGCATGCAGCAGCCACCCATCTCTGACAGCACCGCCACAGCCATCCATGCACCTGCTTGGTCGAGTCTGAGCAAGATCCTTAATCCGCGAATCACACATCACGGATTAGCAATCACGTGAATGCGATTGTATCGGCTGTCTCTTGTCAAAGCAAGTCGAATGCGGCTAAGGGTCGCGAGTCTTGTGCGCGTTGTAAATCGGATCGCGACGGTCGAAGTTGTAGGTGAGGATGCGCAGAGTCGCGAGGATTCGCACTCCTGGCTATTGACGTCCTGCGGATGCTGACGCCCATCATCCTCTCTAATCACGAGCATTCAAGTTGATCGATCCTTTGCATCCACACTTGACTCCGTGGGTCGATGCGGGATGAGGGCAAAGGGCGAAATGAACGCGAATCCAAATCTCATAAATTCGTGTTCATGCCGCCGCGTCGATGTTATGCACGTGGTCAAGTCGGCCAGAACTCTCCATTCTTGATTCACATTCGCTGTAGATGAAAGTCCTGCGCTCAAGATGAAGCTGTCCTGTTGTCAATGTGAATGCTTGGGTCTGGCGGCATGCGGAGCGCTCGACCCCGGTCCGACGCCGTCAAAGCCGTGAGTCGCGCCTCGCGTTCCGACACTTTTGTGTGGCATGGGCCGCGTCCACTCGTGAATGCAAAATCTTGAATGTGAATGCCGTCTCAAGAACGGCAACAAACACGACTACAGGTGCAGTACACCGTTTGCACTTCGTACGATGAACGATGATGATAGTGAGTCAAGGGTATTCTTGATTTATTGCATCGAGTTCGAGTCACGTGAGTGTATGCGTCTCCATGCAAATATATGCGCGCGTGCGCGTGCAGCTCCGCTAAGATGTCGGGACGCTGGCGGTTTGGAATCTGCCATTTTATCGGCAAACTAACCGGCGCCAGCCGACTTGCATCAGCGCAGTCCGCCCCGGAAAAGCAGCTGGTTCGATTCCGCAGGGCTTCGCGGTCCTTCGCTAAATACAACCGTCAAGATGAACGACGATGATGATATCGAATCATCATCAAGTTCCAGCCACGGGGGACTTGTTTTCTGTCTGAATCCCAATAATCAATCTTTTGCCTTTTGCTTTTTGGTGAAGGTTTCTAAGCTCTTGCAAGAGTGTGCGCGTGCGCGCGTCACACTCACGACTCCGCCCAGCACGCCCTTCCACGCGCTTATAAGCTGTCCCCTCCCGCCGCGCAGAGCGAAATGAGGTGTCGCCGCGCGCGATGGCCTGCTTGGACATGCTGTTCGGTGCGCTGCTTCGCTCGTTCGTCCGCTCCACCCGCTGCTGCTTCATTTCGGGTCCCAGGTAAGCTTGGTAGACTGGCTTGCGAAGCGTGCACGGGTGCGGCCGATTGCCACGCGCTTTGAGCGGGACGAAGTCAACTCGCGCAGGCAGCCTGCATGGTCAATGTCGTTGTCCACTCTAGCAAGCGATGCTGAGTGCGCTTGAGGGTTTTGATCGATGTGGCAACGGAGATTCGGTGGTTAACCCTCTTTGCGGTCATTCATGGAGCTTCTCTTCCCCTCTTCCAGCCCACATACAGCGCACCCTCCTCGACGATCCTACGTTTAAGCTTTTCCCGGTCGAGATGGTGCAAAGCTATATGCAGACTGTGGATTCGTGGATGCTTGCGTTCCAATTTTGGGACTTTGCTGTCTGCCTACCGAACGAGTGGAGCCTGCTCTACCTTCCCGAAGCGCGGAGATGGATTCGGAAGCATCGATCTCCCTCCGTAGGCACGATCTTGTGAGTCACCGTCGACCTTTGCTACTACATCCGAGAAGTCAATCCGCTTTGAGGTGACCAGCTTGGAACGATTGCTGAGGAAAGACCATTTTCCAGTATGCTCATCACCCGCCTCTTGACGCTACCGATCATCGCCTTGAACCTGTACGCCGAAAATGCCGCTTCGATCCCGTGCCGAGCGACCTGGACCGCCCTGAACACCTTCATCAGCATCGCTCACATTAGCTGCGCTGCGATCTTTGCCGTAAGGAGCTCGGTGCGTTTGCGACCTTACGCGGACAATACCCGCTCCATGCTGACGTGCTGACTCATGTGCCCAGCAGGTTATGAACCCTTCCGGTGCAGCGCGAACGCTCGTCTGGATCGGCGTGGTGCTCGTTGCAGGTACACAAATCCTACTGGCAGCAGTGCAAAAGGTAGTTCAGGTCCCTCTTTCTGGATCGTCGCCCGCAGCCGGCTGCTTGATTGCGCGCACCATCGCGTGGATGGCCTGGGCTCCAAACGCAGTCATCCTCGCCTTCGACACAGCTGTGTTGATCCTCACGCTGCACACGACGCTGCGAGGTCTGCACTGCTTCGGTCTTTCCCCCGAAGGCTTTCAGCAATACTGCGAGCAGCTCGCCCCTACCACGCGCACGTACTTTCAGTCTGCCGTATTCTACTACCTCATCAGTATTTTGTGCCTCGCAGCAGAAGTAGCTTGGTCGATCTTGAAGCCAGGTCCGAATCCGTTCGCTGCCGTGTGAGTACGAGTCGTGCGCATGGCCCAAACGTCGACTGATTGGCGTGACGAATGTTCTCGCAGGCATATCTGGCTGTCCCTGACGATTGGACCTCGAGCGCTGCGTTCGCTGAAGCTTCAGAGCAGCCAAGCATCGCGAATCGGTCGTGATCATAGCCAAAGGAATACGATACCTCCCATTTCTGGACTGGTCCGTCTTGACTTGTCCAGCCCTCGCCAATCTGAACTCATTTACCACTACCCTTCGGAGGTCTACGTCAGTCCTAAGAATACCGTTCTGAGCGGCTTTGGATCATTCCGACCACCTCCTGCCTTTGCGGGCTACGCAAGCCCGACGAAGCACCATAGCTCCATCTGGTCGCGCGAGTCTGCCAGATATCCCACCGAGCCTCCGGTGCATCCAGCCAAGCCTCAAGCACATCTGTACTGGCCTCCTGCACGCCTTGCGGAGCCTACCGTACATCGAGCGGAGCCTTCCATATATCGAGCGGAGCCTTCCGTATATCGAGCGGAGCCTTCCGTATATCTCACCGAGCCTTCCGTATACCTAAGCGAGCCTCCAGCACGTCCGGCCGAGCCCACCGCACCTGCTGTCGAAGAGCGCCGACCATCTTCTCGCCTCTCCAGCCTGCGCGCTGCTATTCAAAATTTCCGTATCAGCCGCTCTACCCTCAGAGATCGCCCACCTCGGCTTCCGCCCATCTACAACTTGCGTGGCGATCGACCGAAGTGGCTATGACGATGGTGGAAGGTCATCTCGATACGAAGACACACCTCTCAGCATCGCAACGCCATCTTGTTTCCGGTGCGATGCGCACGCCGTTCTACCGACCATCCATCCGAAATCGCGTGCCCCCTTTGCTTCTGTCCTTTGCTCGTCTCGCCGGACCCCCCAGCTGTTGGACCAACCTTTTGTGTACGTGAAGTCGCTACTGCTTGCTCAGAGAGCGATAAAGGAACTCTGAAATGCATGACCATTATGGATCCTTGGCTCCGGCTTGTGATGCAAAGGGGAATGGCGGAGTGTGAGGTGCTCCCGAGTCGTGACCTGGAAAGGGAAATGGATTGTGTGCCCGCGCTTCTGCGATTGGGCCTTCGAGCTGCTTCTCAACAACAGCTCGCTGCGATGATGGAGGATCTTGTCAGACTTTGCGCTCGCAAAGGTCCAAATTTTCGACGCATACATGCCCGCATGTCTACTCACCTTGACGCAGTCTCTGTACGCACTCCAGACAGCCCCACATTCGCCTTCCAATTTCTCCCTCAGCGCCGTCCGTCTGTCGCTTCCTTCGCCACCAGCACTTTTGCCTCTCGACCAGAACCCTGCGGAGCCGAATGAATCGCTGCTGGCCACTTTTGGCCCATCCGACGCGTCTTGAGGCAGGCCTAAGTATTCGACGAACCAGTTGGTGAAGCAAGCGTCGTATTTGTGCTTAAGTGGCGTGCAGGCGGCTGACATCGAATCCATGCGCCCAAAGCCCGCTACTCCTCCTTCGGGTGTGGGAGTACTGTGGCTCGATGAGGAGGTCGACGAGACAGGCAAACTGGTGGAGCTGGATGCGGCCGAACGGGATGAGCTGCTATCGCCATCGCTGCTGCTGCTGCTGCTGCTGCTGCTAGATCTGCCAAACATTTTAAATTTCAGGCGTGCAAGTGATCGAAGTGCTGTGCTTCAACGCAGCGCTCGGAGTGTAGTGAGCAAGGCCGAGCTAGTGGTCTGCAAGCGTGTTGTCTGACCGCGAGTCGCTAAAGCGTCGGATCAACCGGGCAAGAAGCTGCAGGCGTGAATACGCGGAGAGGGAAGGAATACAGCCAAGCTGCGTCTCAACGAGCTTTGGATGAGCTCGTTGGCTTTGGATGCTCTGGGATCTGGCTTTGAGAACGAGTTGTGGGTCAGAGTGGATCCTGGCCGACGGTCGTGAAAGGTAAAGGGAACGGGCACGAAGCTGCTGGGGCTGCAATCAGAAGCACGAATTCATGAATCACGAATCGTGAATTTGAATTCGGGTTGATACATGTTGAATTCACCAAGCCAAGGGATTTCACGGAGCTTGAGCTCACGTGACATCTCTTTCTCGTGCGACAGACGCGTCGTCAACCTGGCGCCAAGCTCGCACGCACCGCTTGAGCCAAGACACACAAGGCGCAAGCAACAGGCACGAGCGCACAACACCAGACACCGCGCGGGCGCGCGCTGGGAGAATCACGAATGCTTGACCCCTGTCAAGCTCGCTCAACCAACAACCACAATCTCGCAGATCACACACAGACTCACGACTGTCACTCTAGACAATTTTAACCTTCATCGCTTGAGTCAGCACCGCATACACCCTGTCTACTGCCAAGCAGACAATATCGCATCATGGTGAGTCGCCCCGCATTGGAGCTTGCCTATCCGCCTGACCGCGCTGACGAGTTGCTCGCGTTCGAACCCTGATCTGCGCAGTCGGACGCAGAGTACAAGGAGGCTTTCGCTCTCTTCGACAAGAAGGGTACTGGTCACATTGCGAGGGAGAGCTTGGGAGATCTGCTTAGAGCCCTTGGACAGAACCCGACTCAGGCTGAGGTCGCAGAGCTGGCTGCCAGCACCGGAAAGGATGGTGAGTCGAGGAGCAGCGCGGCGCGGTGGACAGGCGAGATAGCAGTGAAGCGTGTGTAGGAACGGGCAGTGGTCGTCACAATCGGAGCGAAGGCTACTCCATGGGACGATGTGTACGAGCGATACGTCCGGTCGTGCGTGCTGAAAGGTGTCCCGCCATGAACCTGATTCAACCGTCGTCGGCGTCATCTCGACGCGCTGCAAGGGACCAGTCGAGGAGCTTGCCTCAGACGTCGCGCTCATCAATACCGACCCTACTCTGCTTCGCTATCGCAGTGGACTTCAAGACATTCCTCGACATTCTTCACAGGCCCAATGGCTTCAAGCCGGCAGGAACTCCAGGTACGTGATCGGGCGAAGCGCTCGAGACCGTCTTGCCAGATCACAGCTCATGGAGTCGCCCTCTTCGCTGTTGCTTCTCAGAGGAGTTCATCCGAGGCTTTCAAGTGTTTGACAAGGAGGGTAACGGGTTCATCGGAGCAGGGGAGCTGCGCTACGTGCTTACTTCGCTGGGAGAGAAGCTGACGGATGAGGAGGTGGACGAGCTGCTCAAAGGTGTCCAGGTTGGCAGGTGAGTTGTAGCGCATCGTCTCGCGCGATCAATTGCCTGTATGCTGACGCGTGCCCCACGCCCTGCCTCGCAGCGATGGCAACATCCACTACGAGAGCTTCGTCAGACAAATTCTTAGCCAGTGAAGAAGGGTTGCGCTGAGCGCCACTGTCCAGATCTTCATGGGCTAGCTACGAATGACCGACCATCTCGGACTGTATCAAGTACGACGCGCGCCTCCAAGATGTGAAGCAATCAATATTGAATGCTTGAAATGTTTGGGCATGGAGCCTGGGGTATTGACACCGGAAGAGAGATTTGATCGGATGCCGACCGGGGGTGAGGTATCGCCTGTTGTTACCGCAAGCTCGCTTCTCGGAATTAGCCTTACGAGTAAGGCGAGGCTCGTCTCCTGGGACTGGATGACTGTGAGTGGTGGACATCTTCTCCAGCGCGCGCTCGAACATTGGCAAAGGCGTCCTCTGCGGTCGAGCTCGGCTAAGCAGGTCTCCGATCGGAGCATAAAGAAGCGCAAACGTCGGCCAAGCGCGTGCAGCGGGATCGAGCGACTTGCGAGCTCTCTTTGTCCCAAGGTGTGAAGAAGCCAGCACCTCTTGATATCGGTGCTGCACACATACGCACATGTCCGCATCGGCACTAATCAGAGAGCTCACTGCTGCTGCTAGCGAGGAGGAACAGACGCGCTTTGCTGGGAATGTGATCGATGAATCGTGAGTGAGTTCAACGAGGGTGGCTTTTGCCGCTGCATGCATGGGCAGCAGCGCGTGTCACGGAGCAAGGCGCGTCACGCGCGCTTCCACGCCTTTCCAACGACCTGATTGCTGCATCTACTTTGGATGTGTTGCTTGCTCATCAATCTTCCTCACAAAGCCATGCATCCTTCCATCTGCTTAGCGAGAGACACCACTCCGGTGTATCTACCAACCTGCCACTTTGGCGTATCTACCAACCTTGGAGCAAGGCCGCCTTCATGGACAAATGCTTCTGCACAGTACCGCCCTGCGCCTCTGCTTGGGCATGGTGCTCGGCAGCGTGTCTGCTCGAATGCGCTTTTATAGAACCCTGCTAGTCACGCGCGCTTCCACGCCTTTCCAACGACCTGATTGCTGCATCTATATTGGATGTGTTGCTTGCTCATCAATCTTCCTCACAATGCCATGCATCCTTCCATCTGCTTAGCAAGAGACACCACTCCGGCATATCTACCAACCTGCCACTTTGGCATATCTACCAACCTTGGAGCAAGGCCGCCTTCATGGACAAATGCTTCTGCACAGTACCGCCCTGCGCCTCTGCTTGGGCACGGTGCTCGGCAGCGTGTCTGCTCGAATGCGCTTTTATAGAACCCTGCTAGACACGAGCGAGTTGCGCGTTGGCCCGACCACTCGACCCGATCGCTTACCGCATCCTCGGTACAAGAGGACACCTCGGCAAATTGTGCGCGAGACAACAGCGAGACCAGCAGTGGCATAAGCTCCTCTGCGGCTATGGTCTTGCATCACGTCAGCTCCGAATCGCCTGGATAGTCATGCAGAGCAAGGCGTGGAGCGGCTTTAGGAGGTGCGAAGGTGAGCAATTCCGAACGGTGAATCTTTGCGTCTCTGCCGCAATGTGAATCTCTGCTGCAAAGCGACCAAAGCATCACAGCGACCGCCAACGCAAGCTTTGTACCGCTGCAAGAGTCGTCTTGAAGAAGTGGTCCTTGCACCGGGCTGACATTTCCCGCCGCTTCGGCACATGCAGAGGTGAGGGGTCCAGGAGTGCGACGAATATTCGGCTCGTGCACGCTGCAGCCGATAGCCGAGGACGAAGCTAAGATCCGCTGCAAATCTCTCGACCAGCTCGGCTCGCTGGATCTCTTTCGGCGTTCAGCAAGACTTCTCAAAGCCAATGACACTCTCCGTCGCCCAGCCTTCACTAGCCATGGCGGCCGGACTCGACTTTCTCGCAAGCGCAGCTTGTCAGGATGACGAGGTGCAGCAAGTCACCATGCGGATGCTCGCAGGGCCAATCAGCCTTACCTTCATAAGCAGCTTGTACGAGGCGCTCAAAGGGATCAGTGACCCTCTTCCGCACAAATGCTGACGTCGTTCTTGATTCAAACCTAAGTTCGTCACATCAACAGGATTGAGCCGCGGCCAGCGCATCCTCTTCCATCAACCGAACCCAGAGCTAGCAGCATACACGCGAGCTGCCAGTCCTCCTACAACACTTCTCAGAGTTAGTCTCGAGGGCTCAAAACTCGCGTGCCTAGCATGTCGTTCATCAAGTCGCAAGTCGCTGGGGGCTCTTACCTGCTACCCACTCTCATCGACCATTCGGCTCAGGTCAATGCGTCCCAGCCTTTCCGCATGGACAGAACCTCAGATGGTCGATGGGTTGCCACCACTCACGCACACTTCGCAGCCCTCGTATCGGGTGCGGCATGGGCTTTGGGAGATCTTGATGTGCCCCATCGTCGACACAGCGCAGAGCCTCCAGTCCTGGCTATGCTCACGGGAAGCGACTTGGCATCGGTGGTAGGAATCCTGGGCGCCATCAAGCGAGGCTGCGCTGTGAGTCGGGCGGGTACTCGGATCGATTTCAGCATCTGACACAAGTGCTGACCTGATTCGCTCTGAATTTGCAGGTCCTGATGCTTTCATCACGCTGTCCTCCGGAGACGATCATTGCTCTGCTGTCGTCCAGCAATGCTCAATGCTTGTTGTATTCTTCCAAGCACCAAAGACTCGCCGAGCGTGTGCAGCAAGTGTCTTCATGCAAAGCGCTTCAGCTTCCCTCACTCGAGGGTATCACCGCTGCCAGCATCAAATTTGGTCACTTTTCATACGAGCAGAGTCGCGACAACGAGGTTCACAAGACCTGCATCGTTCTGCATAGCAGCGGCAGTACGGGCACCCCTAAGCTGTGCCCGCACTCCCACAAGGATATCTTGAACCACGGTCTGGTCATTGCTCATCCCAACGATGCGGCAACCACTTCGGACAAGAGAGGCCTCGCCATTTTCAACTCTTTGCCTCTTTTTCACGTGAGTCCCGAAATGCTGCGGTGTACCGGTGATCGCACTAACATAACCCTGTGATTCTAGGCCATGGGCTGGCTCGCAGGCCCACTCGGATGTGCGTGACAGGCTCTGCAAGCAATAGTGACTACCCTTCTAGCTGACCCTTGCAAGTTCTTTCTGTCCCGCAGCACTCTTGGCTGGATTGAAGCCAGCTGTACCAGCAGCAGATTTCGTCCCAACGCCAGAATCGATTGCGGAGCACATTCGCAGTGCTGGTTGCAAGGCAGCCATATTGGTCCCTTCTCTCGTCGACGACTTGACATCCAATCTCAAGACGCGCGATGTCCTCAATGGTCTTACGGTGTGGTGGGGCGGCGCGCCAATGTCGGACGCTACTTACTCTCGTATGCTTGAAGCGGGTGCTACCTCGTTCGTCACGTATGGTCTGACCGAAACTGTGAGTATGGTCTGCGTATGCTTTTCATAAGGACCTCGCAGCTGACAGATATGGCCGCCGCGACCTGTGTACAGACATCGCTTGGCCATTCGCATGACATCCCGCCTCCTGGGCAGGAAGCGCTCGATGGACGATGGATCGTATTGCGCTCAGACATGGACTACGAGTTCGATGCGTTTCCTCTGGAAGATGCCGGTCCGCAGCTGTATGAGCTCGTCGTTAAGAGCACAACAGCATGCAGCGTTATTAGGGAGACGGCACCAGGCAAGACTCACACTGGCGACCTTATCGAGAAGCATCCCACATGGCCGAATGCTATCCGCGTTCATGGACGCAAGAGCGATATGGTGAGCCTCGGGGTTGTGTCATCAGCCTGATCGTGCCCAACGCTGACGGAAGCGCCTGCCTTGCACTCAGGTCATCCTGGCAAATGGCGAGAATGTAGCGACAGTGCCTTTAGAGATGGCTCTCAGCAGCCATCCTTGGGTACTGCGAGCCGTCATCATCGGCGAAGGCTACTCTCATGCAAGCGTACTAATTGAGCCCCGACAAGCTTATAGAGACAAGTCGTTGGACGAATTTCGCCAAGCTGTGTGGCCTATCGTCAAGCAAGCCAATGCTAAAGCCCCCGCATATGCGCAGATCTTTGTGAGTGAATGCGAATGCTCGGTTTCCGGCGTTCTCTGCGCTTACCGGCGTGCCATGTGCAGCCTGCGAGCGTGATGCTCACAGATCGCACGAAGCCACTGCCGGTCTCGGAGAAAGGCACAGTTCAACGCAAACGTGCGGTAGAATTGTACAAAAAGGAGATCACAGCCTTGTATTCGGAGTTCAGGAATGACGAAGACAATCTTACAGCTCCCGCGAACCTTTCGGGCGAAGCTCTCCAATCATTCGTTCACCTCACCGTCTCGCGCATGTTGGACTTGGAGACTCTTGATTTCTCAGCTCCACTCTCCGAGCACGGACTCGACTCGCTTCGAAGCACGATGATCCACCGAGGGCTAGTGTCTGGGCTTCACGAAGCTAAAGTTCGGTGCTCGGATCCGACGTCGTGTGATCCGAGCAAGCTACCAAAGTCATTCCCATTCGACCATTGCAGCATTCGAGAGATGACGGTGAGTCTTCAGCCTCCTGAGTGACCAATACATATCACTGCTGACTCGACTTGTCCGGCTTGCAGGATGCTCTGTACAAATTTGTGCACCACGCACGCTCGGCGGACCATTCCGAGCAGCTCTCGACCAAGCACCAGACCAACGAGATGCAAGCGCTCCTGGAGAAGTATGGGTCCCTCGCACCTCTTCACATCTCCAAGCCCTTCTTGCAGGATTTCAAGGGCGGCCAGTGTGTCCTCGTCACGGGAACGACGGGCGCTCTCGGGTGCGCCTTGCTCCAACAACTCGAGAATCTTCCCAATGTGGCCAAGATCATATGCCTCAATCGTCCGACTCGAGGCACTGGCGGCGTGCAGCGTCAAGCAGCCGTGCTCAAGAGCCGCGGGATTGACGAGACGCTCGCGCACAGTGCTAAGCTCATTTGTGTGGAAGGTACCGCAGACGATCTATCGGTGGATGCGCTTCCGGAGGTGAGGACCGACTCGATACCAGCGCGTGCGCCCTGACGCTGATAGCTCCGCCCATTCATTCCCATTCCAGCGTCCCGACCTGATCATTCACTCGGCCTGGCCAGTACGCTTCGATTTGCCCCTCAAATCCTTCGAAAGTAGCATCGCAGGTGTTCGAAATCTTTTGCAATTGAGCATGGCGCTGCGAGCCAGATTCGTCTTCATTTCTTCCATTGCAGCGGGCATGCAAACACAGGCTGCATCGGATACGTCTCGCCATTGCCAGACTCGAGTCATCGGGGAGAATAAGCAGGTCGAGCTGGAGTGGGCGCTGGGCGGATATGGGGTGAGTGTTCGAGCGCGCGGTTGAAGCATCGCGCCCATGCTGATGCTCTCTTCCAATTCTCCTGCAGGCGAGCAAGCAGGTGGGAGAGCGTCTCGTTTCTTCGGCTGTCAAGGCAAATCCTTGGTTTGAAGGATTCTCGATACGCTGCGGACAACTGATGGGAGACGAAAAGACTTGCCAATGGAATGAGAGCGAATGGTGGCCAAGCATCGTGCGGTCGGCTGGCAAGCTCGGGTGCCTTCCGGAGGATTCTGGGCTTGGAATTATCGACTGGATCACTCGTGAGTTGGACGACCTTTGCATTGGCCGGCAACGAAGGGCAGCTGAAAATGTCGCGCTCTTCTCCAGACAATGATGCAGCCAGGTCGATTGTCGGGCTTAGCATCGGTTATGATCGGCGACCGCTGGCTGCAACGCCGCAGAGCTCGACGAATGTTGTGAATCTGGTCCACCCGAAGGTTGTTGCCTCGGCTAGCCAGATCTTTGCCGACGTAATGCACCCTCAGCCCCGAATCGTACCACTGTTGGAGTGGCTGGACATGCTGAATCAGCTTCAATCTTCCGCCAAGGACGACAAAGAGTACATGAAGCTCACAGCCGACGTACCTGCGCTTGCCCTTCTCGATTTCTACAAAGAACGCGCTTCTGCGTGCCAGGCCGTCCGCTACGAGGTTGGAGAAGCCAGCAAATACCTCGCAAATGCCAAGGTGCTAGATGCACCACTCGCAAGGGTCTTTACGAAAGCCTGGGGCCTGCGCATACGCGAAGATGCTTGATAGCCCGAGTTTCCCGAGCAACCCGTCCTTTCACCATAAAGATCCGATGGATGTATTCGTAGCATCGCGAATACACGGTTGACGTCCTAGCATGAATTCGAAGGCGTGCCCTACGATGATGGTGATGTCGCGCGTTTACCCAGCCAATTGGCTGCTATCGAGCAACCACCTGCCAAAGTCATGCTGCTGCCCACATACAGCACGACGCCTCTAAAACCGTTTGTCCCATAGACTGCAAAGGTGGAGGAGTGCTCGTTGTAGAGGGTCGAGCCAAGGAGAGGCCCTAGTACCGCTGCTACGCCTCTGATGAATATCGTAGCCGAGTGAATGGCGGCGATTTCTTGATTACCGCGAAGAGCGACAGTCTTGCTGATGGGGCCCAAAAAGGTCGTGAACCCTCCACCGGCAGTCCCGAACAGGAGAGCGAATACTATGAGAAGCGGAAGCGATCTAGTGAAGCCTAGAAAGACGAAGGCAAGCACCGAGCAGACGAGCGTCGAAATCGCCATCAGTACCGTGTGCGAGCTACCGTCCACGAGTCGACCTACGAGGAAGAACCCCACAGTTGCTGCCGCGTTGAAAGCTGATAGGACGCCGGTTGCGGTGGTGGTGGAAAAGCCGAGAGAAGTGGTGTAGGAAGAGATGTAGAGACTGATTGTGCACCAGGCGACGGTCTGAAAGATGACGGCTGCTTCTTGTGCCAGAGCAAGAGGAGACCAGAGCTCTTTTACTCCTTCGGGAGCCAGTCTTCGCAGCGGGTTGCGCGGCAGCGCGGTTGGACGACGGACTGGCAGACGAGGTTTGAGCAAGAGGATAGAGCCACCAGCGAGTATGAGCGAGTAGAGCGACATGACGCGTAGGGTCCACGCAAAGCCGACACGTTGCAGCAGCTTGTTCAGAACGAGCGGAAAGATGGTGCCACCTAGACCGGAGCCGGAGAAGATGATGCCGTTTGCTGTGCCCATTCGCTCGTCGAACCACTGCGGAATCCAAAGGACGACCAGGGCAAAACCAACTCCTCCGGTGAGACCATAGAAGATGCCCTGCAGGAATAGAAGCGCTCCTACGTTCGACGGCACGAAGCTAGCGACCAGCAGCGAAGCAGCGCTCAGCACTGTCGCGACTATGGCAGATGTCTTGACCAGGTGAGGGTACGTGCGAAAGGTGCCTCTGAGCAGGAAGGGAGCAAAGTGGAGACCGGCAATGACCAGCGTACCGATCGCTGATGTGGCTGCTGGACTGGCCTTTCCATATAGCGGAGATCTGATGTCATTCTTGTGGTAATTCTCAAAGATTCCGTACGAGTACGACTGGCCCCTGTGCAAGCGATAGGTGTCAGTTCCACCGATTCGCTCGAGCGGCAATAGTACCCCGCTGTGCTGCGTTTGCAAGCGCACACCGTTCATTCTAGTCACTCACCACGCTATCATCTCGTACATTGCACCAGCAGCTACAAAAGTCCATGCCTGCACTCCGCCATCCACCGGTGCCAGCTCAATTCCCTGTCCCTCACCATCGTTCGCACCAAGTATGCCCTCCCCTTCGCGCTCCGAGGTGCCGTCCAGTGTAGATCGATCCGCCGCTGATGGACTCGGCTGATACGAGGCAGCGTCTACTGACTGTGGCGGATAGGTAATGGTAGCGTCGGACATTGGCAGCGCAGCTGGGAAAGTGAAAGAGGGCTCAGACGACCCGCCGTGTGCAGAGGTCAAAGGGTGCCCTTGGTTTGTGTGCGGGTCGATCGAGGATGTAATTGATAGGGATGTATGCGCCAGAATGAGCACTGCTAAGTACTCAGTGAATCAGTGTAGTGTGACGCTCAGGCAAATCTGTTTGATGTTGTGAGCGAGTGGATTTCGTTGGGGTGATGTAGTCTGCGAAGGAGAAGAAAAAGATTCGTTGCAGCAGTGTGAGTCGCGAGTCACACCCCCAAGCAAACGCGCAGAGCACACGCGTGCGCATGCATGCGACTTTCCTGAATTTTTGCCCGCTCCGCGCGTCAGGGCGCGCGTCCGCGGAGACCACGGAAGCGCAGGAGAATTTGCGTGAAAGCAGATGCATGGCGTATGGTTCGGTGCTGCGTGCTGCTTTGTGCATTTGCAGAAGGTATTCTGTTCTCTCAATGCAGGTCATGCTTTGATCATGACATTCCAAATTCCCTCTTGTCGCAAGGCCATGCTGTCTTTCTTCTGCCCACTCAATCTCAGCTGCAATCATCCTTGCATCATGTTCAACCTTGGCTGCAAGGTATTGATCAACAACAAAGAGGTTGAAGCCCAGCTTGCCAGACTGCAAAGCATGGTCTTCCTGCCTTTTGATGTTGTCGAGCAGCAGTCTCTGGTTGCTGAGGTAAGTCCATTCATCCTTGTTGAAGACATGCGTTCGCTCACTGGAGGCTTAGCTGCTCTGACTGATCAGCAGAGAGCTGCTCTGTACAAGTACTTTGAATGCTAAAAGGGCATGCATCAAGCCTGTTGGGAATCCCTGAGTGTGCTGCATCTCTTGCATGTATAGGGTTTGCCATGCTTTGCGAGTTGCTACTTTGCAGCAGGCTGAACTGCTCCTGCTTGCAGGACTGCTATCAGCTGGCATTTCAGAGCTTGTCTCCATGCCACACTTGGGGACTTGGCTCAGAGTAACTGCTATCCACACAGCTCTTTACATGCCCCCCTGGAAGACACTTCCCAACAAGATTCTTGGGGAAACAGCTTTTGCAATCAAAGGGGCTTTGTTAAAGTTTGTGCAACCTTGGAACCTCTTTTGTCCTTGGGTTCTTGACTACCACATTCTCTCTGTCTTATGCACACCTCCATTTTCCCTTCCAACATCTGAACCTTACTTTACTTACTCAAAGTGCATCAAGAATGAACAACAATTGCAATCTCAACTGTCCAAAGAGGGAACTTGTGCCTCCTGTCATGCTCCATCTTGCAGAACTCATCATGGAGAAGGACCAAAAGGCATGTCCTGCTTTGGACCCTCTCCTAGTGCAAGTCCTTGGGGCATTTGAGGTGTTGAGGTCCCAGTGCTCACAGCAACAGCACGCTTGTTGGAAGGCGATCCAAGAAGGTGGCTTTTGGTGGCGACCCTTCTCGTGGAGGTGGTGCCCAATGCAGTCGCTCCTGTTGCGTCGTATCCCCCACACGCGATTTTGACGCAGGCCCTTCCGGGCTTGAGATGAAGGAATGTTACCTCCTCTTTGTCCAAGCTCACGTCTTGAGGAGGCCTAAGATTGCCGTTCTCATTCTTGATGCTGTCTGCTTCTTCTGCCCTTGGGGCCATGTCATCAGTTTGAGTCGTCGCTTCCGCCCTCTCAACGTAGCACCAGCTTTGTTGGGCTTGAAAGAGGCGATCTCCCTGCGCGTTCAAAGCAGCGGCCTGGCGTAAGAAAGACCGTGTCAGCAGATGGTGTGGCCTTTGTTTCAAGCAGACTGACTCACACGCAGCTTCATTGCCAGGCCTTTGATGTTTGCCGGATGACGAAGGGCATTTGCATCTATTGGGAGGTTTGGAGCGCACAGAACACGCGCGGCCTCCAGCATTGGAGGCCCCTGCAAGGCCAGACTCAGTGTCCAGAACAACAGCATTGCGACAATTGTAGAAACCACTCACCACTTTGCTCATGGCGTCTGCGCTTGTCTTGCTATTGGTCTGCAGCGCCTGCCTTGACGTGCGCAACGCTGTGATCGCTGTCAAAGAGCCTTGGGAACGGGTGATGACATGATCAGTGATTTCACAAATGCGATTAGACTTGCTAGGAGATCTTAGGGCGGGTGGAATGCTTGCTAGAGTGCGCAGCTCTTACATCTCCAGAGAGTTCTGCCTCAAGGCCTCGGTTGGGTCAAAGGCGTTGGGTATCTTGACCAATGACCTTTTGAGAGATGAGTTTGAAGGTTGATATGGAAGGAGTATCAAAAACAAAATTGGAGAGATAGAAGAGGTTCAGCCGCTGGTTGCAAGCAACCAATAGGAAGCAGCTGAGTTGCGGCCCGTACAAGACCGCTGCCAGCCTGGCTGCCTGCAAGACTACGTGCCCCATCCATGCAATCTGAAGGGCTGCTGGGCTTGACTGCTAGGTTCTTCAAGCACAACTCCAATGCTTGCTCCCATCACATTTGTCTGGTCATTCATACAGCAGTAGGCACCACTATGATCTTTTCGAGGAGCTCTTGGAAGAGGAGTGCCTTGAGGAGGCTGCCACGCTGGAGGACGTATGACAGGGCGCCAAAGACCTTGTTTCCTCACGATGCAGTCAAAGCTCAATGTTCAGAAGTTGGAGCAGAGAGCAGCTCTTGAAATGCAAACAACTACTTTCAATGCACAAAAGGCATGCACCAAGTCTCCTGTGAGTCCCTGAGTGTGCTGCACTCCTTGCACATCTGTGCTTGGCCATCCTCTGTAGGCTGCTACTTTGCAGCAGGCTGAGCTGCTGGCACTGCCATCACTAGCAAACATGCAAGGAACGCCTCCACAAAGTGCCTCCATGCCGCACTTGGGCACTCCGCTTGAAGGGACTGCTACCTATGCACCTCCTTGCCTGGCTGGAGCTTCACAACAAGCCTCTTCAAGGAATAGCTGAGGCAAGCAAGGAAGCTTCATTGAGACTTTGCGCGACCTCAAAACCCTTTTTGTTCTTGCCTTCTGGACTATCATGTCCCACAATTCCTCTGCTGATATCAGCCCTTTGCTCGGATTGCGCAACACTTGTACCCTCCTTTCAACATCAAAGCCCACACAACATCAACATGAGCAACCCCTCCCCAAGCCAGAGAGCTCCTCCAGCAATCATGCTGCGTATGGCCGCCATCATCATCGAGCGCGACGAGATAGCTAACCCTGAAGTGAGTCGTCCCACAACTCCCTGCTGATTCCAGCCCTTTGCTCGGATTGCGCGACACTTGTACCCTCTTCTCAACATCAAAGCCCAACCGACATCAACATGAGCGACCCCTCTCCAAGTCAGAGAGCCCCCCTGGGTATCATGCTGCATCTTGCGGCTATCATTGTTGAGCGCAGCAAGAAAGCTTGCCCCAAAGTGAGTCGTCCCACAACTCCTCTGCTGGAATCAGCCCTTTGCTCGATTTGCGCGACACTCATCCCCCTTTTCTTACATCAAAGCGCCACCAAAATCAACATGAGCCAGCCAAACCCTAGCCAGCAAGCTCCGCCCGCAATGATACTCCGCATGGCCGCTATCATCGTGGAGCGCGACGAGCAAGCTTGCCCTGAAGTGAGTCAAGTCAAGCTTGAGCGCATTGGTTGTAGAGACGACGGTAGTTGCAGTATAGCTCCACAATGTAGGACGTATGTAGGATGTGCTATGGCCGTGTGGAATTGTGCACGTGCGCGTGCGTGACCATCAAGCTCGAACGAAATGTGACTCTGACACGCTCTCTTCTTTCTCTGCACACAACCGCAACGATGTTCGCAAGAAGTTTGACCCAGACACAGTCCCAAAGGCCAGAGACGCTGCCGAGCGGGAGGTCATCTTTGAGGCGCTCCTCCGCAAGGAACGCCTCCAGGAGGCCAAGAAGGAGCAGAGAATCAAGGAATTGGCTTACAAGCTAATGAAAGCTGTGAGTCTGATCGAGCCCAGTCGTCTCTTTGACTGACCATTCATCTCTGCTTTGATCAGCCCTCGGACCGCTTGATGGAGGCGGACCGCCTCCTGGACCAGAAGGAGGGTTGAACTGATGAGGAGAATGAGGAAGCACCTAGCCTGAGGTCCTCTGTGGGTCTCATCGACAAGCTACTGACTGTGATCTCAATTGTCCAGGTGACTGACAGCATGTCTCTGCATGGATTGTATGATCTGCAGGGCTTCTGAAACTGGCTCTGACTGCTAGCTTCTTGTAGCACGTTGATAGCTCCACACACAATACCCTTCCAACCCTGTGTTCACCAGCAGGTCACAAGACCTGAGGAGATGCTTGACTGCAAGGGTCACATGGTGTTGGCTATGCTTGGGGGGTACAGTAACGCAATAGGGATACGGTGGTATGCAGTACTGACCTATTGATCTAGATGTCTAGGCTGGGGAGAGGGGCTCTCAACTCAGGCTAGCAGACAGAACAGAATAAGACGATGTCTGCAACAGGAGACCTCAGGGAAGTGTGAGGTTGCCCAATGGGAAGAAGTACATGGCGGCAAAGCTTGGCGGCGGCAGGGAATGCTGGCAGCGGCGGCGGAACGTTCTGGTAGGCGCCCGTGTCGGAGCGCGTTGCCGGACGCGTCTTGACACCACACGCAATCGTGAATGGACAGCTAGCAGCTGTGCAAGGCTCTCGCCCTTGTGTGCCCCGATGATCACGCTTAAGGCATGCCAAACCCCATTCGCTGCGCAATGCCTCCAGGCACCAGGGCATTTGCTGATTACACAGCACCTCACTTGACCCCTTTGCTCTCGGCCGCTGCTCCACCTCCACGCTAGTTGCTGCACGGGCATGCTGTTGTTCAAGGTCCTTGTAGAGGTCGGCCTCGCATGGAGTTTCGCGCGGCCCCACCAAAGACGCGTGCACGTGACCGAGCGCACCTCCGAAAATCGTATGCACGCGTCTCTGAGTAAAGTCTGCCGCACGGTACCGCGGTAGTTGAGTAGGGCTGACCACGTGACGTCGCGCGCGCCGCGCTGATGCGCGCGCTCAGGCCACCGCGGCCGGTTGCTCGAGCGCGCGTGTGCGTGTTAATTGGTTGGAAAGGTGCGCGAGGCTGTGTGTCATTCTTGCTCATGAAGTGTCGAGTCAATAAGTGTCAAGAGTGTGGAGGTGCCTCGAGTCTGGCACAAGCTTGCTGGCCTCAAGCTGTTCGATCTGCTGAGCTTGATCGCCCACGCAAGTCGTGAGTCAAAGTTGGCTGTTCTACATCTCCCCTAACGAGATTCGTGATTCGTCCTCTTCACAAGTCTTCCACGACAAGTTTGCACTACACAACTCAAAAAGTGTCAAAAATCCATCGTCTTCAATCTTCCTTTCTGGAACTACAATAACAATCGGAATGTCAACTGCCGAAAGCCAGCAGCGAGAGCTCATTCGTAGCCGCCGCGGGGACATTCCCGCTCTCCTTCATCGTATCTTTGATCGCAATCCAATCATGGACGTGAACGCCAACGGGCCCTTGCCTGATACCGTGAGTAGATTGGAAGAACTTTGGCAAGCTCAGTGTGGCTGCCCAGAGCTCCATTGAATGGCAGCAGAATGGGAGAGGGCAGGTCAGATCAGCGGGGTCAGCTCGACAGTCAAAGTCACGTACTTGGTAGAATCTGTCTGACTCCACTTCGCTTCTACCTCACCATGCTCAAAGATTACATACGCGCAACACAGGCGCGACATGGCGGAATTCTCCCGTCCAGCGTCGCCAGAGGAGCGCGCCCAACGACTGGAGGAAAAGCGTATCCTGGATGCTCGCCTGGCGCGCTTGCGCGGGAACGTCGGGGGTGCTCAAAGCGGAAGCGGGGGTGCTGGCCCCAGTGGGGGCAGCCAAGTCGGAGGAGCTGGCGGCGGAAGCGGGGTCGCTGGCACCAGTGGGGGGAGCGCGTGAGCTGGAGAGATGGGGAAGGGAACTGTGAGTGCGAATCGCCACAAGCTCCACCCAAGGCATTCGCTTCTGCTCACACTCCATGTCGCCGCTTGTCCTTCGCTCAGCCAACACAGCAAGGTCATCCGGGGACTTGGTGGGATCGGGCGCTCTTGCGCATAGCACGTCCTGTATCAATATCCTTTTCAAACCTCTCCTCTCTCCATCGGCGCGTACTCACGCGCACGACTTATCGGGAAGCTCTTCTGCGAGCTGTTCCTAGACACAGACACCACTACATACAAAACCCAAAAAATATACATCTCCTTACCCCTTCCGCTCTTGCTTGTGATACGCACGCTGGTGACACGCAGTGCGACCTGAGTTCGCCACTCGTTCCAGATTCGCACTTGAATTGTGATCGCGCTTGTATTGTGACTGTGCCGAGTCGTGAAGCCTGCGGAATAAGTGAAACCAGAACCATCATGCAGTGCGTATGAATCTGGTGCGCGTACAGCCCGCGGCGCTTCTCGGGATGGTGTTGATGTTTCACTTCGCGCGCACGCCACGCGTTCCCTGTCTCTTCTGACAAGGAGGGTCGCAATCACTGCGCAAGGTGGCTTACAGACACACACTCGTCCTTCTCATCTTCTCTCATCACTCATCCCACTCTACACACCCCCGAGCAGTCATTGTGTTCTCGCACCCTCATATGCTCGTTTGAGTGCGTCCTCGTCACTCCGCCACCCACTGCTGTCACCTAAATGCCCAGCTTGCACCGACTGAGGCATCGCTCTGGCCCATCGACGCCTATCGCTTGCACTGAGCCCTTCCGGTAATGGAGTCACCAGCCTTGTCCGCCTCAGTCTCTCTCTTCCCTGCTGCTATGTAGCTCACTATACCTGTGTTCTCGTCGAAGGTCCCTATCTGCTATACATCTCGTTCACATCCGACCCTTGCTCACTCTGCAGCCATAGGTACCAATTCCCCAAGTCAGACAGCTCCACCACCCAACCCACCACGCACGCAAGCACCAGCATCGAGCAGCACGACTATCTCAGCCATTTACCGAAGCGTGTCCTGGTGACCTTGTCTGGCGGAAGCGGCGCTGGTACCTTCATGAACTGACGCCGGTCGTCTCAAAGACCGCGTCGGACGTGCGAGCGATCGTCTCTCCCACCCTTCTGCCGGGTTCCGCGGCACATCGTAGGCAACGAAAGGTCAAGTGACAGGCCGGCTCAGCTTGCACGCTAGGTCTCTTCACGGCTAAGGGTATTCATCGAGAGAGGAGCTGGAGGAGGCAGCAACGAGCGCAAGGTGAGCCTGGCTTTGCAGAAGTGGCGGGACTGGTGCTCGCTCAACACTCGAAGGGTCCCACTGCCCGCTGACTTGAGTTGCGCTCACGCAGGCACCCTCTGTCCGGCCAGCTTCTCGCAAAGCTAAAGGTCAACCTTCAGCTAAGAGTTACGCGAGAGGGCAAGACAGGGTGGATATGATACCGGCTATCCGACGACTCTGTCAGCCGCATAGATCACTTCAGATCCGTGCCTCAAGAGCGACATATGATCCCACAGCTCGACATCTCTAAGTGGAGATGGTGGGCTGGTCTAGACTACTCATCTTTCGGAAATGGTACCAAATCATCTCGAGCGAGAGCAAACATGACGCATACAGCTGCTCAAGAAGCCGAGTGCCGAGTCTGCCCCCAGCCTCGATCCTCCTGCGAAGCTCTAAAGCATGCCCACAGCGACCTTTGAAGCACAGCCTTCTACTCGCGGGTCGAGCGTCGGACATTGGCACACCAATCACATCATCTAATACTGGTGGTCGTCGGGCAAAGGCAAGGTGTGGCCGCCAAGGGACCCAGTTCAGATACGATCGACCTGCATCGCTAAGGGTCTGCCTCTCTCACGCGCTTGGATAGCGGCGTCTTCGTGTACAAGCTTGGGGGCCAAGACGGAGCTGGAGGACAGTCATTCTCATGAGCGGTCAAAGCAGACAAGGAGACGAGAGCTAGATGGGCGGGAAGCGACGAGTGAGTCTGCTACGCACAGACGTGAGTTGCGCTTGCATGCGTCAGGGACATGGCGATGGCTGTCGAGGGCAGGTCGGGTGGCAACGACCGAGCGTACACTAGTCGTGAGCTGCTGCTGACACTTGCTCCTTCATCCTGCTTCGCGATACCTTAGACCACCGAAGTCATGTCGGAAGGGTCCGCAGCCTTCTGCTCGGGGAGTGGTGTTGCCCCACGCATCGAATTATCAGCGCTCGGCGCTCTGCCAAGCAGCGGTATCTGCTGCTCTTAAACCTCGCATGAGTATGCTCAATGCTCATGGATAGCTTGAATCGGCTTGCTAGACGACAGCCGGCTGTACCCGCGTCACACCCTCGCTTCTCAAGGTACCGCCTTCGTAGAAGGGCTCCAAACCTAGCAGGTTACGACAGTCATAAGTATTCTCTCTGCCGAAGTCGGTCGCTTGGAGAAGCTCGCCACAAAGATCACCAAGTCGAGTGCATGATCAACAATGCAGTGGCGAGACAAGTGAGCTCAGCGTCCCGGAGTTTTTCGAGATCAGCACTCGCCCTAAACAGAGCAGCTTGTGCCTTCCGGTCCCGGTTCTGGATGATGCGGAGAAGAATAGAAGGCGTGCTCGGAGCTCGAATCAGGTCTCATGCTGCCGGTTCCACCCACCGCGTGTCGCGCTGAAGTTACATCACTTGCTTCTACCTCTAGCCTCAAGACGGAAGCAGCCTCTTCAAGCCACTCATTCGCCGGCTCGTCAATTCTGCTGTGCAAAAACGGTACCGAGGAATGTTCGGGCGATGCAAGCTGAATGTGGCCACGCTGCCGAGTATTGAGTAAGTAGCGCTTCCTTGATAAAGATATAGCTGCAGAGCTCGATCTTTCACCCTGCTTGCGCAACGTCGCACTCCTCCGTGGGTCCGCAGATTCCAGCTGTAGGGACGACACAGAATAATACGCCAGCAAGAAAAAGTGCATGGGTCTGCCGAGCCTTGTGATGGAGTCTAGCCAGAGTAGCGACCGTTCAAGACTTGTTCGCCACCTCACGAGCCCATACGGTAACGGAACGTCAAATGGATACGAGCACGGTTCTTGCCTTGCGGTTCTCAACTGATCCACGGCCGAAAGCCCTCGAGGTCGCGGCGGTCAGATCGCTCTCGACTTGGATATCAGTGTCTGTTCTGCGTGATCATCTGGAAGATTTGCAGTATCGACGTCAAGTACACGAGGATGGTGGAGACGCACACCGAATGGCTCACGAACAATCACGG
The DNA here is from genome assembly GCF_003144195.1 of Ceraceosorus guamensis. Classification (NCBI taxonomy): domain Eukaryota; kingdom Fungi; phylum Basidiomycota; class Exobasidiomycetes; order Ceraceosorales; family Ceraceosoraceae; genus Ceraceosorus; species Ceraceosorus guamensis. The sequence goes on from NW_020290035.1 coordinate 84,374, forward strand.
ACCGACGCGCCACGCATCTGGTGCTATCCTCTGATGGCCGAACCACCGACTCGAGTCCCCAGCAGCCCTCGATCTCCTTCGTCCGCAGCAATGCAGCCCTGCACTCTCTCCGACTCTTGATAACGCTAGACACGGGCACTTCAGCTGACGGTCAGATCCACTGCGCTTGCAAGCGACCTTTGCCCGCTCGACTGGGCAGTACGTCGCAGCCACCGGAGCTCTGCAAGACTCGTCATTCTTGCTCTGGCCAAAGTGCCCACATGCAAACCTCGAACCTGACCTCCTCGGGCCGCAGTGCCCACATCCAAATTTCGGAGCTGCCCTCGGGCCCCAGCGCCTACGTCCAAATCTCGAACCTGCCCTCTGCAGTTGCTGCTGGTGCAAGTCGGAGCTCCGATGCTGGCGCCGATTGCCTTGCAGTGAGCCTGCAGCAGAACAAGAGCGCCGAGCCATGCTGGTTGCTCCACCCTGCTGGCCTCTGAATCCCGTGAGCCTTTGCAGGTACATGCTGCATGCGGCGGGCCTAGCCGATCGTTGCTGAGCGCTCGTCGCTGGAGCACGTGCATCTTGCCTGCACGTTCTCCGAAGAAGCATCGGTCCAAGCCTACACTGCACCAGGCTTGCCTTATCGAAGAAGATGCAAACGACTTAGGGTTAGGGCCGTCAGGGATCTGTCGCAGCTTGAGAAGCCAGCGATTTGCGGACTTCATTTCAAGCCCGCCCTCGGAACATTCTCGAATCGACGCGGACTGCCCCGCTTACTGAGGCTTGACAAGCGCATGATGCACGGATCAAATCTTCACCGCGCATGCTGCACTTTCACCTTCGACCCACCATCTCGACACGCTCTCTGGCGAATGCACGAGGCTGGCCAGCTCACCATCCCTCTCCATCTCCAACGACGGCTCGCACCACGATAAGGTCTGCTGTGAGGCGGGAATTCGAATCGAGGATGCTTCTGGTCCTGTACCGCCAATCTGGATTGCATCCAACGTGCGTCATTCAGCAAGAGCTTGCTGTCAGCTCTTTCGACGCGGGTGAGCGGCCCTGACTGTACCGAAGGAGGTCATGGACGCTCCCCGCATGTCAAGATGCTCAAAATTGCCCCCGGGAGGTCATTGATCAGTGTTTCAGATCGCCCTATCGGCACGCTGCCGAACTGTCCTCTGCCTTCCTACTGAAACATTGCGCGGCGCCCTTGTGCCTTCGTTGCCTTTCTACTGCATCTATACACTCTGCATCCGAGCGCGACCGACTCGACTTGCCGCTTCAATCTCATTAGCGTACGCTGCTCTGCGCTATCGCTGCAGCCAAGCCACCGCAGTCCATCCGTTTTTTATCTCAGGGGCTGTTCGACCTCAGACCGATCGACGCCATACTGCACCAATCCGGAAAGCGCTTGGGCAAAGATGGAAACGTTGAAGAATCGCGGAGCTTATTGACGAGTCTAAGCGATCACAGCAGCCATTGCTTGCTGGAAGCTTGCTTGGAGGCACACAGGATAATGTCGCGACCAATGCGCTGGTCGAAGGCACACGTTGGACGGAGGAAGGAGGTGTTCAAGAAGTGTCGCGAAGGCAGGGGATTATGGATGAGGCTGAATGCGCTAGGTGAGTCGGGATTGGCTAGTATGAGGTGCTAGGTGCTGGACGGGATATGGGCAGACGCGATGAGTCTGAGGAGTGCGGAGTGTACGGATGGAATGGAGCGAGGCTCAGCTCGATGGAACACCCGCTGCGCACTTCTCCGGGGTCATCGAGCCACCGAGCTAACTCGATGTCTGCCATTCGGCAGGGTCAGCCTGCAATGTTCCTGATGCAAGCTCATCGATGCGTACAATGATGCCGCCATCACGGCGACGAAAGCGGCAGCAATCTGAAAGGTTCCACAGCAAAGCGCCTGACGAGACGTCTCCTTCGTCTGTTGCCCGATTCAGCCTAGCGCTGACGGGTCTACTCGGAAGTGAAGCATGCGATTGGGAGCGAGCTGTATATGGCGAGGTGGGAGAGCAGTGCGAATCGATCACACAACCGCTTGGCAAGCCAGATCACGAGACCAGAGATCTGCTCGTGCGACTTATGCAAACGTGGCAGCACGCACGAAGATCAAGGCAGAGCCGGCGCTGGAGGATGAAGCAGTCAGGACATACGAGAGGCGACATCAGATCCATCCATTGCACTCGATGCCCAGGTCCATAGCCAGGTCGCGCATGCACGCAGAGAGGACGGCGTGAAGCTTGAGCAGCTACAAAGCATAGAGATTACACGGAGACCTGCCTACGTTTCCAATGGCATCTACGAGCGGATCGGGTGCAAGCATGCTCATATCTCGACGCACTACTGCCTGGGCCGGTTGGCGTCTAGAGACGAGAGCAGGGCATCTTTTTAGTGACTTTGTAAATCTGGTAGAGCTGCAAGTCGCTTACCACTTCTCGCCTTCAATGCTGCGCGTATCACAGCCTCGCGACCTGGCAGCTTTATACACCGGTGTACTGCGACCCTACGAGAATTACGAGCAGACGTACTTTGCGATCGTCCAGAGCTCCACCTCAGCTTCTTTATCCAGAGCCCGCTCGTACTCAACCGATTTCGCATGAGGAGTCAAGAATTCAGCCGGTCCCTATGCTTCGTCCTATCGACTATGAGCGCTCAGGCTCAGTCGGTCACGAGGGCCACCAAGATGACCTGCCTCTCGCAATCTGCGGTCTTTGGATGTTGATACATCGCACAGCCTGATCGCTGGGCAGATCGACCACCGAAGAAAACAAACACGAGGGTCGTTGGCACGATCGCGAACCACAGGCGCGCCGGTGCCCTTCAAGAAGACCACAATGCTGCCGCGTTGCCGCTACCGCGCCGGCTGTGTGCTCGAAGAGCGCACATGCTTGGATTACCACCACTTCTCTGCTTTCAGTGCCACTGGACAGTGCAAGCACAATGCTTGGCTTGATAGGGTTCAGCTCCCTGCGCGGGCGCGAAGAGCACCTTGCGATTCACCTTCCGCCAGTGCTCAAAGGTCCGACGGCTCCCGCCGAGCAAGCTCCAATGCAACGCGCAGCTCGTTTTGAAGATCAAGACACGGCGACTGGCTCCCGCAAATTGCCGACCTTCCAGAATCGTGTTGCTGCTTCGTCAGGCTACGGCAGCGAGTGATCATCGACCACGGAGGCCTCTTTGCCGGTCCAGCCGCCCAATGCGCCGAATAGCGTTCGTCGACCGATCTCGTTGCGGCGTAACCCATCCTACCGCTTGGGCTTCTTCGATGCGCAAGAGCTTCGCGGCAACATCGTACAGTCCATCGCATGAGCCGACTGAGGCATTCCGCAAACGCTCTTCATCACGACGGTGGTTTACGACGTGATGTGGCTCGGTGAAGGGCAACTCCCGAGCTTCGCGGCACACCCGCTCGAACCTGCCCAGAATGGCTCGCATACGACAAATGCCGTTGCCGCCGCATGTGACGTTTATATGGCATGGTGCGAGATACACGGGCTCTCTATCTCCATCGCACAAAGGTCCAAGGCCGTGATCTCAGCTCTCGATCAAAACCCGATTCAGCGACACACTGATGCTGAGCCACCACGACGAATCTACCGTCGCTTTCGGATGAATCTGCCTGCACCGTCTTGCTGGGCCCAAGAAAGGTTGGCACTGTTGACCTCCAGCCCTTAGCTCAAAATACAGCGTTAGCCGGACTTGTCAAGGACGAGCACGAGGTAGAAGCTGCCGATCACGTCCATCCAGATTGAAGGGGTACCCTGCATACTTCCGCCGTTCTCCTGGGCCGAGGTACCATCTGCTGCTTTTCTACCCCTCTTCGAAGTCTCAGTCGTGAGAAACGCTCGGCTCGGATCGCGATGTCTTGGAGTCGAGACGGTCGAGTCTTCCACGAGTCTTGATCTGAGCCGATGGCTTCTGCCTACTATCAGCTCCATCTTTTCTCAGGCTATCGCATTGCATATTCAGAGCCGAACAGCTTGTCCCTATCCCTTTTATTGCGGTGCGTAGGCCGATTGGCCTCCTCGTGAATGCCAACTCATCTCGATCCCGCGTGCGCTGTCTCCGACTCACCGTTGCAGGAGCAGTGGGCATCAATTTACCCTTCAGCGCGTAAAAGAGGCTTTCCCACGCAGACTTGCGCTGCTTGAGGTCTTCAGGCTGACCAACTTCCGAGAGGAAATCCTGAAGAGAGCAGCCGAGATGCGTGTGCGGCTGTGCTACTTGGCCTCTTGTGCAAATGCCGAGACGTCCCCATCGGCGTCTCAATAAAGGGAGTGCAGGCATACCAAGGCGTCTGTTACGACGCTAGCGGTATTGTGACGGTGAGGGCGCATATCTTGACCCCGAGTCGCCCCTTGACCCCGAGTCGCCCCTCAGCCGATCACTCGATGAGAGCAGTGCGGAAGTATAGGAACACGGATAGAGAGAGATAGAGGGGGACTGAAGTGTTGCGGTGACAGTCTGAGCGATGAAAGAAGGAACGATGTAGCATTGGTGTGATTCACACGCACACCTACATAGCGAGCAATCACGGAAACTGAAGCGCGGCGCACAACATTCAGAATATCAGAATCACGTTTTCTAAGGGGAAGGGGGAATTGCATTCCAAAGCGTCAGTTGTGCTCTCTACGTATGTGTGTGTGCGCGTGTGTTCGTGTGCTTGTGCTTGTGCTTGTGTGCGTGCTTGTGTGTGTGTGTGTGTGTGTGTGTGTGTTTGTGTGTGCGCATGCGAGAGAAGCGCGCGCGCGCAGTGGTTCGCGATGTGATTTACGCAGTAGGAGAAGCTACAAAGAGAGCGCGCATGAGCTGCTGGCCAAAATGTGAATGTGCTACTCAAGCTCACTACGCTTCAAGAAAGCCTTGCAATGGCGCACCAAAGCTTTGAGCCGGCCAAGGTTGGCCTCCGCGTCTTCCAGGCAGATGCCAAGCTCACTGGTTGGCACTTGTCGTCAGCCATGACATCAGCAAGTGCCTGCTCAACATGTGCGTGAGAGCAGAGAGCGCAAGACACGTGGAGCATCTCTGGCAAGTCTTGCAACCATTGGCCAGCGGCGCTGGTGCGCTGAGTGTCCTGTTCATGAAGCCGCTTTTCTCTACACAATGGATCTCCTCCGAAGGACCAGCGCCCGGAGACTTGGCTTCAAGAATCTGCACGTTTTGGTCCTCAGAGTTGCCGACAACTCTGACAGCTCCTTTTCAGTGCCCACATTGTCAAATGAGGCCATTGGAGCAATGCCACTCCTTGAGCTGCCAGCCTTGCAGACTCTGGTGCTCGATTGGTCCTTTCTGCAGTGTATCAGCTTGCCATCTTTTGCCAGGCTCAAGGATGTACACATCCTGGCATGTGTGGATGAGCAAGGCCAGGTGCCCAGGATGGTAGAGGCTCTGAAGTCCGCGCCAAAGACTGCCGTGCGCATGCGAGAGAAGCGCGCGCGCAGTGGTTTGCGATGTAACTTACGCAGTAGGAGAAGCTACAAAGAGAGCGCGCATGAGCTGCTGGCCAAAACGTGAATGTGCTACTCAAACTCACCGCGCTTCAAGAAAGCCTTGCGACGGCGCACCAAAGCTTTGAGCCGGCCAAGGTTGGCCTCCGCATTTTTCAGGCAGGTGCCAAGCTCAATTTCCCTGCGCTTGAACGTGCGCTCATAATCCCCACTAATGCCTGGCAAGAAGCAGGCCGCTTTTGCGTATTGCCACTTTTTCTTCGCTTGCACAACCTCCTCTTCAGCAATTTTGACTTTGCACTTGAGCTTGAAGAGCTTTGGCTCTTCAGGCACGGTAATTATGGTAGGTTGGATCTGGGAAAGCAAATAGTGAGTGATCTCAGCGCTGATCGAGCCGCCCGATCGTGCGCGTCCATACTTGAGACTCACCTCACTGCGGTTGTGTACGGGAGCGGGAGAAGCCTCGCAATACACTTTGCTGGGCTTGTGCAAAGTCTTCTCGTGGCGGTGCGCGTTGGCGCTAGCCCACATTTGCTGGTTGCGAGTCTTACCGCAAGCCATGATGGATTTTGCGTGGTTGAGATGTGTGGTCGTTGGTTGGGAGCAGCCTATCTGGGTGAGAGCTGAGGGACATCTTCTTGCAGCCGTCTTTGTTGATGCAAGCCCACATTTGCTGAGTGCGGGTCTTTCCGTGACGAGGCATTTTTGCGGCGAGATGTGTTGCCGTTCTTTGTTGGGAGCCTATCTGGGTGAGAGCTGAGGGACAAAGGAAGAGATGATGGAACAGGAACAAGAAAGGATCAGCTGGGAGATGCCCTTTCATGTGGCTAGCTGGACCTGTGCAACTCAACAAATACGTGAGCGCATTCCAGAGCAATGCCAAACCTTGCTTGGTTCCCATTGCAACAGTCTGAATTGGGCTTGAGGCTTGAGCAGCGGTCGCCATACAGGACTTACTTGCTGGCAATGGCACAAAAGGGCAGTCAAGCCATGCTTAGATGCAGTGGTGAATGAACACCTGCTGCCTCTTGAACGCCTCTCAACAGCTGACAGTCAAAGCATTACGCCTTGCTCCTCCTCTGTTTACACATCAGGGGTCAGGGTGCTGACTTGAGCCTAGCTCATTCTGCGCCCTAGAAGGCTGTTGAGCATCTAACTTCTCCAACCTTTCAGCGGCTTGGCTGGACTGTCAGGATTGAGCTGACATTGTAAAGTTCAACAATACCCAGCGCTCTTGAGCATGCAGCAGTGTCCATCGCTCAATATGCGTTGTCAGCCAGGATTCTTGCTCAGCAACAGCAGCTTGACAGTGGGCCTGTCACTGCCTTGCTGGTCATTCTGTGACTAAAATGCGGCTGCACAATTATACTACTCACAACTGTCCTTGACCTTGCCATTTTGGCTGCAGATCTCTCAGTAATTACCTGTGGTGCCCTTCTACAAGGCTGCTTGCTGCACCAGGCTTGCAGCAACTTGCTAGTGAGACAGGCCTCTGAGAACGCACTACAAGCTGCCTGCCTTGCAGACTTGGGTGCTTGATTGGTCCTTCCTGCAGTGTATAAGCTTGCCATCCTTTGCCAGGCTCAAGGATATTCGCATTCTGGCTTGCATCAGTCAGGGGACTGGTTGTCTAAGAGTGGTGGCAGCCTCCTGTCAGGCAATTGCAGGTGCTTTGGCTAGATCTTGCGTGGAGAGGACAACTATCATAGGTGACCAAGCTTGTGCTTCTGCTTGCTGAAGTCATGTCTTTCTTATCTTGCTCAAGGAGAGGAATGTCTTCTAATTACATCTGATGGACCAATTCACAAACCAGTTGTCCAGGGCATTGACTGGGCAGCACGCCTGTGCAGATGTGTGCCTGCACGAAGCCGACTTCGTCCCTGGCTTTCACTGCCTGTGACTTATCATGTCAAAAGCTCCTATACCTAGTCTGCCCTCTCGGATCCCGATTGCTTCGTTCTCGGCCTTGGTGAGTGAGCAAGCTGGGCCTCGTCCGCGACGCGTCAAACGCGAGGCTGCACTTTGACGCGTCTTGATGCAGAACGGACCAACACGTTGGCCAGTGCAGATCGCATGCATGCTTTTCGTTCCACGAAGCTTTGCTCCCTCAGGATCGAATCATCATCACGACCTCCACTACCCTCTGCAGCGCGCTGTATGCCCTTTCATCACGCCAGCTCGACTTAGACGCACGTCTCCCACACTCGCACTTCCTTGGAGAGGACGTCGCACAGCCGCATCGGTCGCCTGTCTGGTTGCAGCCGCTCAGCGCCGATTTCATGCTCCTGTTCACCTTGCTACTGTGCTGCGAAGCTTGGACATGTCCTATGTGACCTACGCTGAGCAGTGTATCTATAGTGGTGACCGCATCTGCAAGCGGCTATGTACACAACTCCAGGAAGGCGCTCGCGCCTCACTCTGGCTGCCATGATTGTGAGTGCGGCCCTCGCTCTTCAGCAAGTCGTGCGACTTCTCCTGAAGCAACGCACCTCGCAGCGTAGACGATGCAAATTGCTGACCAGCCATCAAATCAAACCTCGTCTCTCGCGCTGTCGGCCTTGGGAATCGCTCTTGCCGGTCTACTCTACTCCTTGAGCACAAGTCGGGTGTTGTCGTGGTCAGGGGAGTCGCAGGTGGGCAGCAGAGCTGTGCGTGGACCATTTCGTCGAACTCGGTAGCTGATCAGCGGTAGCGGAGAGGCGAATACCAGCTTAGGTGAGTGAGGGCGAGCGAGCACATGGAAATGATATCTGGGGACAGGTGGTCTACTCAGAGGTGGAGGTAGCTGAGCTATGTCTTGGCATGTGTGTGTTCTCACATGCACCCGCACGACACTTGTCACGCCGGCGGACCTCGATTCGGTGTCCTCCATAGAGTCACCGCAATGGTGCTCACCAGTTGCCCCTATTCCGCGACCCCAGGTAGGTTTCACAGCTGGCCTGAGGCTTGGCCGATACTAGAACGCTCTTCCATTCAAGTTGAGAGGAGACACTTTCCGCTATGCTGTCACTTTGCAGATATCGCAACCAGTGTGCTCTCTCTCGCCCCGGCTTCAGCTGATGTTAGCTGATGATTAGACGTGGTGCTGGACGATGCGGAGCGGCAGCAACATAGTTTTGGGTACCTCGGTGCTGCAGGTTGGTTAGTGTCAAGGCACGATTGCTTTGATTCTTCTCGTGTGGAAGAGTGAGTGCTTAATCGTTCCCTGAGGTGGATCGCATACCTCAAGTAGCTCACCATCGATCACCCACTCAACCAGCGCTCACGCGGCTTTAGTGCCCGGTACGAGCAGTTTTTCAACCACTCGCCGTCTCACCGATGCCTCGCCACGCTATGCGCGCTTCGGTCGCGCAAATTCAAAGGCCTTCTTGAGCTCCAGCGCTGCAGCGCACAACTCCTGTACCAAGCTAGCGCAGACCGCGAGGCATTCCATCGTAACGACTAGCGCCACGGCCGATCATGTGGGGACTGAGGAGCAACCATGCCGCTTTGCGGGTCGGAGAAGCTTACCGTCGAAGACTGCGTAGGCTGCCAGCCGAATTGCATCGCGCGTCCCGCCGCTCCGCGTGAGTCGCGTCTGGGCATCTATATTTCCGACCAGACTTCGGTGCTAATCTTCCTCTTTCAGATTCCCAGTCCGCCTTGCTCGACTGGAATGGCCCTGTGGCACTGGTTTTTGGTGGGCTTGCTTGGGACGGCGACATTCAGGCGCAGCTACACCGTTCTCTAGACCACCGCCATCGATCACAAATTTCAAATCACCGCACACGACACGCCCGACTTCAGCTGGCTTGCAATTTCGAGCGCGTACCCCTGCCCATGCCGATCGAGACGCCCCAGGGCAGCTACAAGCGCAGCCCGGACGCCCTGGCTCTCAGGTTGCCACCGTGTCGAAGCGCTCACGGGCAAAGCATGCTCTTAAGAGCAATTTTGCCTCGCCGCCCACCCAGCTATTTTCACCGACAGGATCACACCAGTGATCGTCATGCGGCAACAATTTATTGCGCCTCTGAGACCGAGACCTTTCGTGCTCGATGATCTTGCCGACGTCGATAGCATATGCCTCACCACCAACAATCGGCCGGTCATCTCCACAAGATCGGCGCGAAGCGAAACAAATCTCGGTGCGACGCGTGGAGCGTAATGAGTGTAACGAATGGCCCTCATTCTCTCAAGCTGTCTCGCCCTGCATCACGAGCTCCAGCACTCATTGGCAAGTATTGGTCCGTCCAATTCGGCTAGTAAACGAAGATGAGTATGAACGTATAGCGAGGTGATCAAGGGCGCTTGTATCAAGTCGGTGCGGAGGGAATTATCGATGGTCGATCGGGTCGACCGAACGACCAAACGCACGACCTCAGGATCAGTTCCCGCAGTGCACACCATCGATGTAGAGAAGTGAAGATAGTGAAGAGGAGCGGACCACCGTAAGCGTTTGAGCATGGTCGTGGGAATGCGGTCGACGGTGCGGCACATTTGTTTGAAGAAGCAGGTGAATACCCATCGGTGGTCAAAGGTTGCGAAGGGAGCTGATCCGCCAGCAACCTTACTGAACCGCTCCTTTGGCACGCCGGCGTTGCTGCAGATGGTCAGATGCTCAAGATTGCACTTGCGAGAGACTCATGCTTCCGATTGCACTGTTGATTAACACCCTCGACGATGGTAGTACGGAGACCACGCTCCACGAGCAGTGATAGGGGCAAGGTGGTCCGATATGTCAGCAGGCTGCGGCGGACTTCCCAATGAGAGGAGCCATCGCAAAATCTCAGTGGGCATGCAAAGTTTGGGGTGGCGTCCCCTTGGTGAGCGCAGTCCACCGTTTGCTTGGCACTTCCGATCTTTGCTCAATTCGACCGCCGTTCTTGCGATGCTCGCTCAGCGTTCCCGCAGTCGATATTGCACGTCTAGAAATCTGTCGCTGTTAGGTCGACACAATGCGCTAATTTACGGGTCATCGAGACATCTCAATCCAAAAAATTGGATCTGAACCGTCCTTCATGGTGCGCTCCGCCTGACCTTCCTCAGCCACGTTTCGAGACGCAGCTTCAGTCGGGACCTGGCCTCACAGAGCAACTCCTTCAGTAGAAGTATTTGCGGCCACACGATTCGCATTCTCGCGCTCGTTCAATCTGCAGGCCCGGCATCATTGACAGCTACTCCGCTCAATGAATGCGAATAAATCGGAAAATTATCCAAAGCACAGCGAGCGTTGCGAGGCAAAGCTCGACTTTTGCCGCTACGAAGTTGATATCAACTCGACGTCTATGAAGGTGGAAATCTTCACTAGAGTCTCGTCGCCTTATCAGTGCTCTTGCGACTTGATCAGTGTAAAACGCTCGCAGGGCCCGAGCCAAATATTTTGCGCTGAGCAACTTGTCATGAGTTGTCAGTCGGTGCATTAGGTGATGCATGCTCAGCCTTATTTACCAAATAAGCAGGCTACAAAGGTCTATGGCTGCATGGTAAGTAGCATCTGAGCCCAAGGGGAGGGAAACATGAGCACGTGTAGATCTTATGATGGAGTGACCCTCTTGCAGGCACCTTTCATGCTGGACGCCGCCCGCGTGATGGGCGCTACCAAACTACCAGAGCAAGCAAGTGAGTGCAGCTCTGAATTGGCATTTGATGGTTGGGCCCTCAAGCTGAAGGTGAGTGCGCCAATGGTGATGAAAGCTTCAGCAGCAGGAGTGCTAATCATGACCGCGCCTTGCCGACCAATCACAGGCCGCAACATTAAATGCTCAGGGTGATCAACGGTTCCAACAATCCAAGAACTGGCGAAATGTCGAAAGGGTGGCACTGGCAATGCAGACAGACGGCACAGGAGAGGCAAATGCCAGCAAGGCCGTGCAGGCCAAACAGATGCTGAAACCTGTGCCCGACACGTCTGCAGCGTCGTCAAGCGCTGGCCCCTCTTCCCATGCTGGTGGAGACGTCCAAGACGACGTCACGTTTGTCCGAATCCAGAACAGCACAGGGAAGAAGGAAGTCATGAAGAGTCACAGTGCAGCTGGCGGAGGCGACAAGGAGATTGTGTTCACTCACATCAAGGAGGGCAAGGGACAGCGCTACTCCAACGCACAATGGACACCTTTCAAAGCGGATCCGGACAAAGCTATCTCCTCTCTCCAAGTCCCTCCATTGACCAAGAGATTTGCCACAGGAAGCCCGCTGCTTGGGCAAACGCCCAGCAAGCAGCCAGGTGTGACGGTGACTTGCCCTTCTCAACGTCAAAAGGGTTGAGTCCGCGATGCAGATGGATGGCACAGGAGAGGCAGATGTCAGGGAGGCCGCGCAAGCCAAACAGATGCCCAAACCTGCGCCCAGCATGTCTGCAGCATTGTCAAGCGCTGCCAAACCTTCCCATGCTGCTGATGATGTCCAAGACAACGTCACATTTGTCCGCATCGAGAACAGTACAAGTAGGAAGCAAGCAATGAGGGTTGCAGCTGACAGAGGTGACAAGGAGGTGGTGTTCACTCACATCAAGGAGGGCAAGGGACGGCAATACTCCGATGCGCAATGGACACCTTTCAAAGCGGATCCGGACAAAGCTATCTCCCCTCTCCAAGTCCCTCCATTGACCAAGAGATTTGCCACAGGAAGCCCGCTGCTTGGGCAAACACCAAGCAAGCGACCTGATGTTGCATCTTGGCCTTCTCACATTGCTGTTGGGACATCAGACTTCCGCAGCATCAGGCGCCCTGTCTTTGGACTAGGAGTGGGAGAGGATCCAGAGGTTCTGCTTGCTTGCCGTCGTTGTTTTGGGGAGAGCGCCCCGGGAAGTGACGGAAAAGGTAAGGGGAAGGAGTCAGAAAGTGTTGTGAGAAGAGATCTATGGTCTCAATGCTCAGACTAACGCAGCCACTGTCACTGGTCAAAGAGTCCCGTCAGTCTATGGGATGTGACAAAGCTTTGCGCAATCCCAGCCCGTCCTTCCTTCTTGCCACTCTACTCTAACACCTGCTTCAGAGGCATTCACACCTGAAGAACACTCGCCATATCATCAAAATGAAGACTACAGAGCCACACCCCATCATGCTAAGCCAATTGTTTGTCGCCGCAAGGAGGCTCGCGCTCAAGTGAGTCACAAGATTGCACTTCAGCTCTGACACGATTCTTCAAATTCTGATGCGACTCTTTGCTTCCTCTTCCATCCACTGCAATGGTGTTCACAAGGAAAACCCAACCCCCCCCTCCAACGGAGGTATACAACAAACAGAACCATGAGGCTCTGTTTGCCGCTTTGGAGTATGAAGAGCGCAAGGAAGAGGAGCGCCACCAAAAAGAGGTCAAAAAAGTGGCCATTGAGCTGATGAAAACTGTGAGTCTCTTGACAAAGCATTCACAATTCTCAAGGTCTCTCTGACTGACCATTAGCAATTTCCAGCCCGGCAAACGCATTGAGGATGAGATCAATGGTAGCGAGTGAGGTGGGATTGTCGGCCGCTCTCTCCAAGCAGCATCTTCCACCGCCTCCCGCCGCCCTCTCCTACCGCCCCAATCTCGTGGTCATATTCACATCATCAATTTGAATCGAGGAGTTTGATTCGTGAACCACGAATCGTGAATGAGCGTTTGTCACGAGCTGAGCGGACGCGTCTGTTTTTGCCGCGACCTGCCCACGCACCAACGGCCGCGCGCGATCGTGAATAGAAGAGTCTTTGAGTGTTGAGTGTGAATCTGATCAAATTCGATGTGACCTACGTGACCTATCTCACTCGTGACTCCATGGCCACCACTACCCCTCAGTCACGAGTGCCATCATCATCCTGATCATGCATTCTCACTTCAGCATCACACTCTCACATCAGGATCCGTCGTGGGCTGAGCCTCTATAGATCTGCTTCAGTGTGCGCGGGTCGCTCTTCGTTGGACGCACGCTGACCGAATGTCGAACGATGCATCATTCCGTGGAGAGGCACTCACGATGGCAAGGGTCAGGGATACCATTGTAGCCTTGACCTGGCCCTTCATATGATGAGATCATGAAGCTCGGCACCTTCGGATAGCCCGCTTCACCTACCCCGCCTGCCAATCTCGTGCCAGCTTGCCGAGACTACAAGGGCTCTCTACGACACTCATGTGCCTGGCAAGACTTTCAAGGCTCGATCTCGCTCATCCGCAGTGCCTGCAGACAATTATTCTTAGAGTGCTGTCCAGGTCAGGGTGGTGAGACAAGCGGGTCTTTGACTTACCAGTCGGTGTGCTGGTGTGTACAGACTGCTTGTATTCCTCTCCCTTTGGTGCTTGCTTTGGTCCAAACAACACTTGACAAGCCTTCCAGCACTCTTCCTGGAAACTGCGCTGCCTCCTGTGGCCAGACTGCTCAAAATGTTGTTGTAGAGTCAGTGCACATGTTTGCGTGTCCTCCTTAATCAAAGTCAAGTCCTGACAACTTCCTTCACAAAAAGACAGCTCAAGCTATCAGGCGGCTGGCTTACGGCAGGCTGTTACATTCACATGGGCGCAGTACGCCTCCCACTCCACAGCTCAAGAGGCAATGCTGACGCCAAGCGGCTTTCTGCGATTGTTGAGAGCTATCACACTCGCAATGACAAAGATTGCTTGCGCTACGTCCGCACTCTAATCTACAGATTGCATGGAGCATGTTTGGTCGCAGAATACTCTTGGAGCTCTGGGTGCAATACCCGCATAAAACTTCCACGATTCAAAACTCGTCCTTCATTCCTGAGACTCTTATTGATCTATTATAGCGGTCTCTTGGACGAAAAGAAAATACACAAGTATGCGATTTGCGGGTGAAAATCCGGCAAATTACATCAGATTATTCTAGCCTCTAGACAGAGAGGCTAATTTGGTCATGCACTGTGTATTTCTTGGCGTGCTGGCAAGATGCAGGTCATATTGGAGGAATTAATCCGCCGTACAAATGTGTAACAAGCGCAAGACCTTCGAAGCAAAGAACCTGCATAAACACCCTTGTGCTGAACGTAGAACGCTGGAGTCGAAGGTCGCTGGAGTCGAGGGTGGCGAGGTATGATTCTAGCTCGTTCGGCTCGAAAAACGCGAAGTGAAGGCGCCCGGGCTCCCATTTGCAGTTCGCATACCCAAAATGTCAAGTGACCAGTTGTAGAGACGTACATCCCCTCACACGCGTCATAGCGTCTGGAACAAATTTGGCTGCATCTTTTTACAATCTTGAGCATGATGCAGACCCAACCTCAACAAATTGATTGACACAAATTCATTCTCAGAGTGCAGCACTGAAGTGGAAATAGACGGTGAAATGAGATGAGAATCACTCTAGACTCCATCCGATCAATTTTCTCGTCAAGCGCAAAGACTCGATCAAATTTCGACAGAAGCCGTAACCACTCTTCAACTGAACTCGGTTTCTTCTCTTTAAAAAGCGCTTGCCGCAATGGTGTGAGGATTGACTGGCTGAAAGAGTGTTGCAATTTTTACAGCATCGAACTAGACAACTTCAGCGCTACGAATTGATCATTTGATGCCTGCAAAAGGTCGAACGCAACTCAAGTGTCGGAAATAAATGGGTGTGTCAAATGAAAAACAAAAAAAAAAAAACAAAAAAAGCTCGCACGCGTCAGTGCACGGGAATCTTGCAGCAATGAGCGAAGCAAGTCGCTACACGAAGGCATACACAAAATCTTGGCAATACATAGAAGAGCAATTTAGCGCGAAGCTTTGGTGTCACATTCTGGGGCAGACTCGGTGACCGAACTCGATTGGGATTCTGTCTCGATTGTGATCAGCTACACGCTTCGTAGAGAGCTGGGAGGCAAACGGTCATTGCGAGCTTAGGTGCAAACCCGTCATTACGGCTGCTCGTTTGGGTTTCCTGGGCAAGTCTTGCGAGGCAAAGCCAGAAGAGAGATGCAGGCAGCTGTTCACAGCCCCACCCGATCCGTTTAGGACAACGCGAGCAAGATACCGCATTAGACAAGATTCAAGACGTATATTCGGGTGAAAAGGCTGCTTCTCTTTTCGATATACCTTCCAGCGGAGACAGGGACCGGCTCGACCTGCCGACATAAAAGCTGACACCCTGAGTTTTCATTGAGGCTCCATGCTGCTCAAGAGACTTGACTAATCCAGAAGCAGAAACAGTCCGCGTCATTGATCGCGCGACCGAAGTCGCAAAGGAGAGGAAAAGCTAAGGCTGTGGGGCTCTGTTCATTGCATTCAGCTACATGAAGGCAGTTGACATCTGGATGAGGGCACCTCTGCCGACTGGTTGCAAGTTCGCTGTTTCCCACTGGACACAGTGAGCGAGTTTTGACCGTTAATTTTGTTTTAGTCGCGGAGCGTGCGCATACCTATATTGATCAAATTCTTATGTGGAACAACCGCTCTAAGTGGTCACGTCTTGCGCAAGACAAAATTTGAGGAGAGGGAGGCGAACGCGTTTGATCATTACGCCAACATGCGACGGCAAAATCCCGTACGAGGCATGTGGAAAGTCGCACAGCTTTGTTCCGCAGCTGCCCGGGCACGTTTCGAATGCAAGGGCTGGACGACTTCTCGGATGTACTAGCAAGACATTAATTTGGGGAGTCAAAAGTCTGCAGTCTTGTGCCATTCGAGCGCCCACTGTGAGGTTAGCGCATGGTGAGATTCGAGTAGAGTGATCGAACTTGCTGACAAGGTGTTGGATGACCTGGACCAGTAAAAAAAATCTAGACATTGCACTCGGACAAAACCCGTGTCTCGAGTCTGGTCGACGTGCGGAGCCTCCATACCGAAGGCTCAGATCATGTGAAAGTGTCTCCTTCCCGGCTGGTAGGGCTCGATGTTGAGGATGCTGTAGATTGGACTGGGGGCGTCTTCACAGCAGACTGACGAGCAGATCTGACTAAGTACAACTGCATCGTATCGTTTCCATATCCCAGCTTGCGCGCTGATGTCCATCATGCCGCCTTCATTCAGAGGAGCAAAGCTCGCGTAGGTGGTAATTTGCTATTCGTCGCTGGCTTGATTTGCCTTTGGTGCCGGTCAAGCCTCCAAGCACTTGCAACAAGAGTCTCAGGGAAGCATGAATTTGCAGTGGTCTAAATGAGCTCGGACTGAGGTTTTACGCGCTGCTTCACCCACCTTGTAGCCCAGCAGCCCACTCGAAAGTGGTGGGATCCATGAGGTCATGGTCCTGGCCAGAGCTTAGCATTGCGTAAATTTGCGCCAGTGCGCTGTCATAGTGCGGCCTGTGGAAACGGTGCCCTATTTTCGGTATGGACGCAGTGGCGTGGGGCAAGAACGAAAGCGTGGAGGATTCTAGCTTGCTCTTCTTGACATGCCAGCTTGCTTGTCAAGCGTTTCATGCCTCGGCCATATCTCATCACTCGAGGCTCTGCCAACAGTCAGCATGATCCAGGCGCTTGAGCGTGTCGATTGCAAGGTAAGTCGACTGATCATTCGGACAGCCAATTGGAGAAGGCGCGTTGGGCGCGCGAGCGAGACATCGCAGCAATGGTTTTGCAGAAGCTGCTGCTTTTGACTTTCGCTCTGCGAGCGCTTGAAAAGAGACTTAGTTGGTGGGCTAGCAGCAGGTACGATGGTTGAGTAGTGCAGTCAAAAGTGATGATGTTGAGCTGCTCGCGATGATCTCATATCCACGACTGTGGCCCGCAACTCGGACTCGCGACCACGACTGCATTCACGATTCGCGAGTCAAGATTGATGCAAATCTCGCGCATCAGTGCACGGACCTCGCGTGGCGCTCAGACTATAGACCGCGCTTCGCTGGTCTGCAAAAGCCCATCGTTCGCAACATTATGATTCACATTTCACATTCATTGCTGCTGATTGACGATTTGGGGGCAGCGCGCTCCTCATCAGAGCAGCAAGTAAATGCTCGCGTGCGCGCTTCAGAACAGCGTCTGATGCGTACGAATGCCGAAAGAGTCCGCTGTCGCTCGAGACGTCTTCTCGCGCGGGAAGTGCATCAGTGCATCTTGCGCGCATGCATCAGGCATTCATCGACCTTCAAGACTCACGCCTCAAGACTTTGACTCCCAACCTCGACTGCGTTGCGTGAACGATCTTGCCCTCGTCCCCATCTGTTCAAAGCATATATGCGATTGTGCCTGTGACGCACGGGCTACGCTTTGTGCAATCGCAATCGCCTCAAGGAAGCGTCGGGGGTTGGGCAGTATTCCTTACCTTGCACTCCACCATCAAGGCTCACAACTCATTGCGGGAGAGCCTCACTGGTCTCCCTGCATAGGCCGATTCGAAGACTTGTGGCCCGTCAGAAGAGCAGAGCAAGCGCGGTGATCACCAGCACCACCTTTTGCTTCAACATGGAGCCTCTCACCACGGACGAGCTGGATCGCGAGGTCAGTGCACTCAATCACGACCATCTTCAGCTCTCAGGACCACACGCTGACCTGTCCTTTTCTCTGCCATCTCAGATCGCAAAGATGGAGCAGGGTGTCAAACGTTGCCCTTTCTCCATCTTCACTTGGAAGCCTCAGAGCTACGACGAGAAGCAACGATATCTTGCCCACCTTCGCTGGCGCGTCCCTGTAAGTAGAATGTTTGCGTCGCCCCTCTCATGCTCTTTTGCGACGACGCCGGGCCTCCTTCATCGGCATTCTCGCTTTAATCGTCACTCCTCTAAGCGTCATGAGCGAGCAATGACGATGTTCTCTACTCACACTGTCTCATCCCAGGAGCAGCATCTTAGGCCGGCTGAAAGCGAGCCGCAACCACAGCCGCGCCCTCCGGAGCAAGAGAGCTCTGTCCCACCTCGCGACACGCAGCTTACGACGATCATTTCTGGAAACAAATCTTCTGCTCAAGCTATCGATGACAAGTGGGGTGTCATCTTCAATCGCCCATGTCTCAAGACTGAGAGTGCAAGTGCCAGCGGTAGGGTTGCCGGGTCATCCGAGGCTCCGAAATCGGAAAATGGTGGCCCTTCATCTGTAGGTGAGGCAATAAGGTCGCTGGGTCCGTGCCGATCATGCCTCGCTTGCGTGCGCACTGTTCTGCAAAGTCACTGATGTCTTGTACACATCTTTTTTTCGTCGAGCAGTCGCATTGACGCCTGGCAAAGCTGCCACGCGAGGGAATGTCGCTTCGACTGCCAAGCGTACGGCGAACTTGCTCAAGAGCTCGAGCGCCCCTGCTCAAGACTCTGGCTCCCCAAGCACCGGCGGGAAGCAGAAGGTTTGAGAAATATGTCAATGTCCTTCGTGCTGGCACTAGGCTTCTTAAGGCAACCGCTATACACCGCAAAGCCGTCTGTCTCCTCAAGATCATAAGGGACCGTCCATCAACGAACCAGTAGACTAGACCATGAGGCTCCTCCGCCATCGATTCACTGCAAGCCAATGTCAATTACTGTCTCGTCAATAATTTCTGTACAAAGACTACCATGGACGGCTGAGGAATGGCTTCCGCCTTGCTGAGAGCGTGGCGAAGTATTCAGAGCCTCAGTCACGAAGAGTTTGCGTCGAGGTGAAGAGATTGAGGGCCGTCTTGATCACTCTTCTTCACTCTGACACGCGGCGTATGATCGCGGATCGAAGTTCGACATCGTGTCTGGAGCAATGCAATCATGACCCAAAGCGAGACGTGTACCATTCTACTCACGCCACAGCATCATCCATTCATCATCACATATTATCGCCGACGTTTGCCAAGCAGAAGGTACTAGCTCAACTCAACATATTAGTATCACGATTCTCACTGATCTGGACGCCCTGATCGCCCATTGACGCAGCCACAGTCACCTGTTCATTTGCGTGCAGTGCGTCATGGAGGTGCAATCAGTGACAACAGACGTGTGACACGCATGAATGACACGATATCCTTTCCCCCCTCTTCCCCGTCTCTCCCCCCCGCCTCTTCCCCGTCTCTCCCCCCCCCGCCTCTTGCCTCCTCAAGCTTTTCTAAGCCATCCAGCTGGTTCATGGCGCGTCGGTCGTAAGCATCGATTCTTCTTTGGCGCGTCAAGTGCTGAGTACGTCAGATATGGGCATTGGGAGCTTGCACCACGCGTGCCTTGCGCTACACATGGCCGGGTCAGTACCAGTAACTCCCTTGTTCATCCTTCGTCTTCTGTTCACGTCTGATCGTCATTGCATAGAGGCACTTCGTCTCCAGCTACTTGCTCCATGCGACGTCACTCGCTTTATATCTGAGCGTCCGCATCCCAGCACCTTGCAGACTCATCACGGCTTTCAAGATGGTGACGCTCTCTTCATGCCGGCGACATGAGGGGCCCTACGAATTTATCGTTGCAAGAACTTGGCACGAATGCTTCTCCCGCTACTTTTGCTCGAGGTCAGCTATTCTCTTTTCTTCTTTCCTTCTCAAACGCGTCAAGCCAAAGGACCTGATGTGACAGGACGCACGTGCATAAAAGCCGCCGCACCTGTAGATACGCGTCCTATGTGATTACCATCACATCAATGCATGCGTCCATCGTTTCAGACTCATACGCAAGCATCTCAGTCTCTCGTGTACATTTAGCGAGCGGCCAGATCTGAGGTCTGTCGTGGTCTGGCTAAGCTGATCAAAAAAATGTTCTGTCTTTCGTGTAAAAACGCGCATTGGTGCAACAAGCACAATCCACATGCACACGAGCGAGTGCTATGACGTGGTGACTGAGGTTCCTAAAGCCCAAGTCCCCCGTACAGGACCACGCAGCCAGAGCTTTGATAGAAGATCCAGAAAGCTTTCAACTACGCTGTAGTGGTATTTGTGGAAGAAGCAAGATGGATGGTCAGTCAAATGCAATTGATGAAGCTTGAGAGGTCGATCTGATCGAGCGACCACCAAAAGTGCTGTCGCAAAAATGAACGTGAATCGAGAATGTGAATGCAAGAATCTTTGCGTGGTTGAGGAGGAGTGGATGGATGCATAGGCTTTGCATGGACAGGCGCGTTAGGAAGTTGCGCGGGGGTTTGGGTGTGCGCGATGCGCGCGTACGTCAAAGGGCTTCACTTTGATGCCACTGCCGTTGAAGTAGCTGTTGCGCATGCAAGTCACAAGGAGATCGTGTAAGCATCTCAGAAATCAAGCGGCAATTTGCAAAGGTGATAACAAAACGGCAAACTCACAAGCAGACTCCTTCTCCAGGAGCTCTTTCTCGCGGTCAGCAACAAGCTTCTTGGCAAAGGATACCTTCTTGACGGCCCTCATCTGCTTGCTTTTAAAAGATGACACCTCTTCATTGGTGGTCCACAGCAGCTTTCTGAAGGGAGCACCGGCTTGCCAAATACGATTGACCTCGTTGAGGTCTTTGTAGGTCTTCTCCAAAAAGTTTTTGCGAGCTTGAAGCTCTTTGTCCATGGGCGGAGGTGGAGGAGGAGAGGGAGGAGGGGGGCGCGGCTTGAGCACCAGCAACTTGAATAAGGGTTGCTTGCGATCCGCCTGGTCTTGCGCCTGGGCACGTTCAACGGATTCAGCGTGGTGATAGTTTTTGATCTGGTTCCATCGCCTCTGGTTGCGAGATGGCGCCATGATGAAATTTGGTGAATTACTGACAGTGGTGTTGTTTTCGAAGGTGCTTGGGAGATAGCTGAAAGTCAGAAAAGTGCTAGCTTGGCACGCTGGACTTTCACAGTTCTGAGGAACTGAGACTCACAGCTTTGTTGTAGACTTTGCGCTGCTTCCTTTGGTGTGCGTGTTTTGCTTCCTTCTTGCAATGAAGGCGCTTCTTGAACTCCTTCTTGGTGTACTTGAGCTGGCAAAAAGCTGCCTGCTGCTTGCTGGGCTTCTTGAACTTGATGGTCTTTTCTGCATCTGCAAAGTATCTGGCAACGCAGATGGGAAGATGGACTGCATTCACAGTGGTTCGGCGGGGACTGCTCGGGCGGCCGTCTTGACATCTCACTCACCTTTGGGCTCTTGATGCTGTTCGAGATCTGGAGGCACGAGAGAGCAAGCGCTGCCTCCTTGCAATTGGCCATGTCTTGCTCTTGTGCTTGTACGACCAACTGGTTGTGGCAATAGTTGTTGATTTGCTTGTATTGTCTCATGTTACAACTGAGCGCCATGTTGTAGAAGTCTTTAGGGGTTGCTGACTATGGTGTTGCTTTTGAAGGTGCTTAGAGGAAAAAGAGCTGAAATTTGACAAGATAATGATGGGAGAGGAACATTAAGGAATCAGCTGGAGGGAGCCCTCTCAGATTGCACTCATTCTAGCTTGCTCAGGTCGAGCAACAATAAGTGCCTTGAGCAAATTGCAGTAAGAGCAAGGTCAAAGCCTGAGGAACGCGCTGGAGATGCTGGCCACAGTGATACTTGTCCATGCAAGCCAAAATCTGGTTTTGGCAGATTTGAACACATGCCATCATCATTTGTGAGAGATCAAGTTCTTGTCTTCGGTCGCAGCTGGTGGTCTGAATCGCTCAAAAAAACCTTTGAGAGTAAGTTGTTGTCTTCGGTCGCAGCTGGTGGTCTGGATCGCCCAGAAAAAGCCTTTGAGAAAGAGTAGACAGAGAGAAGAGAATGATAGTGACGGAGCACATATCAGAGACGGAGACAGAGAGAACATGGTGGGCCCTTGCAGAGGTTCTTTGTACCCTGTGCCTGCCACAATCAATGGCACACGTTTCGTGCAATTTTGTGTCTAACCTAAACGGCAGATGTTTTCAGATTTGTTGCCAAACTGCGATCTAAAGGGAGGAGTGCCGCTTCAAGGGTTCTAGCTCAGGTTTATGAGTCCCTAAATTCAGAAGAAGAAAGATGGCTTCATGCGCGACACCGTACTCACGCAGGCCGAGCCGCGCGCAGAAAAAAAAGGACAACACGATCAAGAAACCATCATATCACTTCGAGGCAGAGCCAGATAGAGGAAGCAGCAGTATAAGCTATATCCGACTTCGTAGCCTGACTAACACGCAGCCACCCTTGAAAATCTAGCGGCAAATTGTCTGCATTCGTAGAAAGCTTGCCACAGTGCTACAATAGACCACACATACTTAGGTGTAATTGTCTCTGTCGGACGCGCATAATCAAAAATTTGACTGACTTGCCGGCCTTGCGCCTCTGCTTCATGACGTGGCGCAGCGTTTTTTTTTTTCGAAGAGCGCAGAGTACATGTCCTTAAAGAGCGCAGAACGCATGTCAAAAAAATTTCTGTGGCACGTTCCGTACGTGGCTCCAACGCCAGGGAGACACAGACAATTGAACCCCACGGTGAGGCCACTCTGCTCGAGAGTCAGAAAAGGGGTTGAACAAAAGGGCACCAAGACATTCAGAAAATCGGGCGAGTAAACTGAGATACCCAAGAGCTTTGCTCGAGAGCCACAAAGAGGAATGAAGCAAAGGTACTTAATTAAGACAGATTAAGAAAATGGACACCGAAAGCAAATGCAACAAATTAGAGAGGTTGACACCGCGGTTGCGGTGCTGGCAGCAACTTTCCGAGATACACCAGCGACAGAGTCGATTCGGATCTTTGCGAACCTTAAATTTTTCTTGGCTGCCTTGCTCGAGTAAAAATCGATTTTCTCTCGAGTGCTCCGCTCAGTTCCTCCATTTTACAATCTTAAGTATGCTTGCAAAAGCGCTTCTAGAGTTTCTGAGCCATCACAAGTCCCTTTCACTGTGTTGTGGCCGGGAAAGCGGGCATTCACTCGCTGCGTGCTCGTTCAAGTTTTCTTTGGGCACGTGTACCACCTCTTTCTCGAAGTGCTGACCAGCGCAATGCTAGCTGTGTCGACGTTGACCTGCCAGCCGTCGACCCTCTTCGAAGCAAAGGTTTCTAGAACTTTGTGCCACCTCACTTGCAGCGTCTGATATGTATGTAGCTACAACTCAAAACTGGACAGCTCGCAAACAAGGTCAGTGCGTGCATTTAAACGTCTGAAAAGATGCCGAAAATTCAAGCCAGCAAATCTGCAGGCTCCGTCCCACCCGGCTATTTGCCTTCGTTTGGCACGACTCAACAATTGCGTCCCTTCGGTGGTCAGCAATTTTGATTGATGACAGCCACTCAGGAGGGCTATAGTCTGGACTTTCAGTCTCTTCGGGATCTGGTCGTTAGGAAGAAAGCTTTCCAGAGGGTGTATGATGAGCCCTCAGTGATAGGCGCTCACCTGTACTAAATCGCCATCAAGCAGCAGGCAAGTAAAAATAGTCAACACTATATCTCGACGGCATGTTTCCAAGCAGGTATGTAGTCTATTCAATGTCACTAATTTCACGTGTCTTACCGAGGGCCTCGACTCCCACATAGACCACATTTTGCTCACGCGCGTCGGCACGAGCCTGCCTCCGTTTTCGACGAGCAAGAGATCGAGGGCAGAGACGAGGACGTGAAAATGTGAAAATCGAGGAATTACTCTAGGGAAATCGTGCGAAATGAGGGGTGAGTCGGTGCGAGCGTTGCCGCGGTCGCGGTTAGCTTCTTCGTCTTCTTGGTAGCACCTGCTCCTTCTCCACTCAGAGTGCTCATGAACAGACTATTTCGGAGAGTTGCCTTTCATGCACTCAAGAAGTCTGCAGGATGTCAAGGATTGAGTGAGCACCGGACTCTTGCCCTTTCGTGTGATGGGCACGAGGAGGAAGAGCGCCTGGCTGGAGAGGAAGCTTGAACACAGCCGGGCTTGTAGACCGACTGATCTAGGGTCCCCAGGCTCAGTCTGGTCGTGATCAGTCAACACAGTCATGCCCCGCGTTTCGAAGTCGGCCCGACTACCTTGTTCTTTCTTTTGAGCATCATTTTTTTCCCCTCTACTTGCAATCGGGAACAGGAATGTGCGCAAAAGACCACATACATGTAAGAAAGAGTGTTCGGCTGACAACAAGGAGGGGCGCAATTCGAGAACGACCGCGTGCGGACGCCCACTCACACCCACAGAATAGTTGCCTAAAAGTTTTGGAATTTTCACGTGGGCAGCAAGATGGAATCTGACTACGTGCTTCCTTTTCAGACCTTTTGTGTGGCTCGCTTCTCTCGTGGATTTTCTCTCCGCATGGCTCACGCCGGCGCATCTGAGCTGGGCCGACTGCCATACATGTAGCCAAGGCAAGCGTGTGGCCGTCCCTGTGAGAATAACAAAATCTCGGCAGGCACAACAGCACAGCACGGCTAGTACTTGACATAGATAGCAGCAGACATGCACGCGTCTCTCATCGCGTCCAATGCGGAATCCTAAGCCCACGTCGGCATTTGCGAGTCGAAATTGTGGCATCGATATCATCGCTTCCGCAAACACAGTCGATCGGCCGACGATACCGAGCTGGACAATCGTGTCAGCAGCCTTCCACAGAATTAGGCATGCATCGGACAATTGGCGAATGATGGAACGTATGAGCGAGCTGCTGCAAAGTTCGAGTTAGAAGGGCAAGCAGAAGTGCATATGCCTCCTCCTGTGTCCGGCGCTCGTTCGGCAAAGTCACTCCGATGAAGTGTTGCTGACGGACGGAGGGCTTTCTGAACCTTCATATTCAAGCTCCTCGTGTCCGCATTACCGACGATATGACCGCGCACCAAAAGGAGCTGTGTCCACATGGCTAACGTCATCGTGTGGTCGGCTCTGTGTGCGTTGCAGAAGCGAACGCTTGACCTCGTGGGAAGGAGCACACCACACAGCTACTGACTGAGCTGTCCAGGAGCTGTAAGCACGAGGGCGCTGGGATTGGTTGAGAAGCAGGTATATAGAGCGCGATCTGCTTGCAAACTGCCAGCGTGTAGATCGAGTATAGAGACTGCCGCCTTTTGGGCTCCACTCGAAGGAAGAGGGTCCGAAGGGACACATTGGTGGTGCAAGCGTCTTGCTCTGCGTGCAAATCGCGAAGGATCGCTGGGACGAAGTAATACCAATGCTACTTACAAGCGAACGCTGGCGAACACATTCTACGATGGGAATAAGCCCTTACGAGGTAGTCTACGGCTTCCACACCCAGGCGCCACACCTTGGCTGTACAAAGGATGTTGTGGTCGTAATGGCCTTTGGCGGCGGCGCCCGCCCTGCGCAAAGCAATCCAAGGGGTACACCTAATATGAGAGCTTGCACCATCAGACTATTTTGGATGTTTGCCGAGCACCAAGTTCGAATCGCCTTTCGACAGTAGTTTTTCGCAGCAAGGCGTTCGCCTAACCTTGGTGTTGCGGGCCTTGCGGGCCATACGCCGAGGGACCCGAAAACGCCTGACAGACAGGGGGCGAATTTCTTAGAGATGCTAGTGGGCGGTTGCATGCCAAGAAAGAGACCAGGGCTCCATTCAAGTGCCTGTCGCCCTCCTCCTACAACAGCGCCAAGAGGAGCATTGTGCCAATGGGACCGACACCGAAGACCCGTTCTTTGCGGAAAGCACCGCGCACGTCCCATTGAATCGTTGTGTAAGCCGTTTGCTTTATCTGTGAGACGGCAGACCAGGACACTGTGTGGAGAGACTGGTGGAAAGACAGGAAAAGACATCGTCAAGGCTTGTAGCGCTGCTCAGACCCTTGAAGGAGCATAAAGGAAAGCCGACAGACACTGAAGAGGAACGGAGTGCGCTGGACGCGGAAGCCTCTCCATATCCACTTTTGCGGGCACGGATCCGCTAACCGTATCCATCAGAGGTCGTTGTGGGCTCAAATGTGCGCGCCGCGAGAGCGCTTGTTAGTGCGCGATGGCGATTTGATGGAGAGGCCGCAAGCATGACGGCAAGGAGTAACGCGCGTGGGACACGACTCAGCACTGCGTGAGGCGAGCGAGCCACTGAACTGTAGGATGAGACCACCGAAAAAGCCAGTGCGAACGGACTTAGCAGGGAGCAAGCTGGCGCACATGGCAGACCAGCTCGAGACGGGTCCCTGTTGAGCACTCTTGGCGCATGGCGGAGACTTCGACGAGTTGCTAGCAGCGGAGGGTTGTTACGTGCACGTGTAGATGCATGGAAGACCACGAGAGGCGAGCGTTCCAGACATATGCAGATGATCCCCAGAGTCTAGACAGGCAAACAAACGATGCGCAGGAGCGCTGCGAACCACACTCCCCCAAATGCGCATCTGTGAGTCAAAGCAGCGCACTCACCGGTCAGCGCGCCGCCAACGTTCCTCTTGGCAACATTGTATGCTGATGGGCATTTGCCATTCCCGTCCAAAGTTCAACCGAGGTCCAGCAGCGTCGTGCTGCTCACCCACCGCTCCGCCTGTTTGCGCACTTCCCTAGGCCAAGCATAGAACTGGAGGTGCGCTTCATCGGTTGCCAGAGCGACGCCTGTCGAGCATTCGAGGCGGATTGTGCGTGGAGATGAGCCCACCATTGCTCCACACAGCTGAGCTTGTCGACGAGCTGGGGCTGAGATGCAAGCTGACCACGCAAGTCACTCGGTGCTCTGCCGGCCATTCTGGTGCTGATGTGAGGCCGTGTGAGCTGTTGCGCACAATTGCAGCAGAGCACAGCTCGTCTCTCGCGCTGTGACAGGGCTGCTGGGCTAAGCGTGCCATGCTCGCCGGACTCACTAGGCTCGCACGCTCCCCTCGAAGACCAGCGTCTGGGATGTTTCAGAGCGATGTCCTGCCCTCCTCTCTCTCAAAAAGATGGTAGTGTTGGTCCTGAGCACGACGCGAGCTGCACCATGCCGCCATGCTTGCGCTCTACAGAGTAGCTTGCAGCTGCTGAAAGGGACGAGGTGCGCACAAGCTGGACATCTGCAGGGCACGGCAGCAGCACAGATCCTCCTCCCAAGCGCGCCTCCAAGAACTCTGGTGGGTGGATGAGCGCTGATCAGGACAAGATGCGGTCCGTGCAGGCGCGCTCATTCGTAGCGACTGCCGGCTTGCAGGTCGAGCTGGCAGGCAGAGCAGGGATGACGGGACAGACGATGAGAAGCAGCATCGCAGCGTCGCCTTCGAGTCCGAGCTGCATTCATGCATTGCGCGCGGTCAAGTGGGTGTCATGTTCCACGACGTTTCGGCGGTGGTCGCGAGTGCAGAGGCCGGCGCATCGCTCTGGCTGGTTGGAAGCAAGACAGCGCAGCGGTGCGCAAGCAGCTGAAGGCCGAAGTGGAGGGTGCATTTGAGGTGCGTTGCGTTGCTCTGTGGGAGAACCCAGATGCGCTGCTGAGTGTAAGCGCTCGACACGACAGCATGAATGAGCGCAGCGTTGTGCGTGCTCTAGGGGCAGAGGCTTGAGATGGAGAGTGAGAGTAGGAAGGATGAGCTGAGCGGTGTGGGCATGTTTGACTGGCCGTCACGCGACTTTCACCGCGCGCATCCGTGTTGCGCTTCAAATCTCTGAATCGCATTTCATCCCGCGCGCGTTGGATCGACCAACACGCTCGATCGACGCGTGCATCAGGTGAACGCGCGTCATTAATAGACGCGTGCGGTGAGGGTGTGTGGATGCGTGGCAACAATCAACACAATCATCATCTTGATCATCAGCTCTTCGCACATCTTGCACATCCTCCAAGCCCCCAGCACATCATCGCACCACCCCATCGCCCAGCAGCAGCAGCACACAGCGCCGTCGCACGCACTCAATACTCGCCCTTGCAGCAGCAACGCAGGCGCGATAAATTTGTCCATCGCTTGCTCTCTTCCATGCTCTGCAGCAGCACAACAATGTACAAAAGTCACACGTGGTAATCCTCCAATGCATCGCGCAACGAGCAAGGCTGTGCTGCATCGTCATCCCGCACTGCCACCGTTCAGCACCTCGTCAGCAGAGCACTCCAGCTCCTCGAATGCGCGTGAGGCAAATGAAAGGCCAAGGATTGCGCACTGTGACAGCAGCAGCAACAACATTAGGAGCTGCGGATGATGCATCCGAGTCCAAGTAGCGATTATGGGATGGTGCGCAGCATGGGCAAGTGATCAGGTGGGCCATCGAGGGCATTCGGAAGGCCGCACGGGCTCGAGGGGAGTGGAGCGCATTGCGAAGCACGATGCTGCAGGATGGTGCACGGTGAGAGTGAGTAGCGGCTGCTGCGACAAAAGCGTCGCGACATGCATCTCAGCTCGATGAGCATCCCTCCCTCGTCTCCCCTGTGCTCCTACAGCCTTCTCTGAGTGCTTTCTCCGACTTGCAAGAGGCGCGATGAACTCCATCCGCGCCAGTAGTCAGGCACCGAGGCGCGAATGATCGAGATACGGTGGCTTATGGGTCGGCAGCAACGCGTCCTCAGAAGAACTGGCGCCTCACAGCATGGCCCACACTTGGCGGCCAGGTGTGCCATCTCCTCTTGCTCTGCAACGCACCAACATCACCTCTCATCATCGAGATGTGCGATGCGTGTCCGCTCGTCGCATCCCGCTCATCGACGAGCCAGTAGCTGCGCTTCACCACGTTCAGCTGGCATCCAGGCGCTCTGAGGCTTGCGTCTTCGCCGGCACACATCCCAAATCCTTCAGTCTTCTCGCGCGAATACAAGGGTTCACCTCCCAAGGCAGCCTAAGCAGACATGGCGGCAGCAACTCTGTCACGGTGCAAGGGGCGAGGCAACAGAGAAGTGAGCAGCGCGCCGGGTCTCGTCGAAGCTGTCCAGATCTTTGCGCAGCCGCTGACTCTGGCTTCTTTGGCAGCTGAAGCAGCGGATAGTGCTAGAGCGTGCGGCTCATCAAGTATCGCCATCACCTTTCACAAGGCCGCCGCACCTCCTATGACCAGCGCCTTTTCGCAGTTTCCGTACCATCGCCAGGCCGTAACGACTCCCGGCTTGCGGCATGAGGAGGATACACCGCACTCTGCACGGCAAAGGCGCCACACTGCCAGCATCTCGGATCCGTCGCGTGTATGCTCGTTTCGGGCTGCGCATACGCTCAGATGTCCCTTCGGTGCTACCTATCTCTGCATCGCTTCGCCCTGAGCGCATTCGAGCTGGCGAGCGTTCCGCTTCCAATACTCTTCTATCAGGGACAAGCTCCAATCGACGCGCACAACTTCAGCGCTGCCTTTTGCGTCAAAAGATGATGGAATTGTCCCCAATGACAAATCCTTTTGGCATGCTGAGCTTGCACCTCAGCGTGCAGACCGCGCAGAACTGTGCTACATAGCCTCGCTGGATCTTTCGACGCTACTTTCCTTAAGAGAATGCGGTGTCGGGTCGCCAGGAGAATGATTGGAGCTGCGCACCGCTGAACTGCGCGCCACCGCCATCGATGCAACATTGGAGCCAATCGGGCGTCACCAAACACCGGAAGCCAGGCATGCTACCAGAGGGGAGTATGCGAACTGGCTGCTTTGAGAGGGCCTATCTGTTCCAGCATCCTTGTCGCTGGCTTCATCACCGGCTTCGTTTCTGGCAACCCCGATGCGGCATGGTCTCCGGTGACATACAGCGAATGCAAGCACCTCGCAAAGGAACGCTTGCCGCCTTGGCATGATTGAGCACACACATCAATCAGCACATGCGCCTCGCGACCTTCGCTTCGTGCAGCCTGCCTACAGGATCAGTCAAGGGCATACAGCATTGGCCAGGCGTTGCGATCGCTCACGAAGTCGAGCCGTTGGCTTTCACCATTCATGACAGACCGTCATGCAAAGTCGATTCGAACTTCAGATCCAAATTTGAGGGCGGCTTGGCCCGGCGAGGCGGCAAACCAGCGAAAGCGAGCACGTGGCTCAGGCGAGCTAAATCTACCGCATCAATGAGAAGTGGGGCGCGACAGGGG
The DNA here is from genome assembly GCF_003144195.1 of Ceraceosorus guamensis. Lineage (NCBI taxonomy): Eukaryota > Fungi > Basidiomycota > Exobasidiomycetes > Ceraceosorales > Ceraceosoraceae > Ceraceosorus > Ceraceosorus guamensis. The sequence continues at coordinate 114,364 of NW_020290035.1, forward strand.
GCGTCGAGGAGCTCCGATCGGTTCTCGAACCGCTTCCCGAAGCCAGTTTCGAAGGGCCGCTATTCCCTGGACTTGCAAGAGCGCCTTGATCTCGATCGAGAACTGCAGCCAAATACTTTTACGATGTTTCTGAAGGACTCGTCGTTTGCATGGCGAATTAAGCCTCTGGCATCCAGAATCCCCTGACTCGGATCAGCAACCATACGCCGCGTCGGTGTTCGACGCCGAGCGCAAATTCATTCCAGAAAGTCCCAACGTTGGGCTCGAGCGGCAAGCCGAGGTCGACGCAGCGACGCCTATGCTGCTTCGCTGCCAAGCCCTGCTAATTGCGGCACGTGGGGCATCTCTGTTCCACATCAATAGCAATACTGCAATGGCGACATGCTGACCCTTGAAGTCCTGAGCCGAGCGGGTTGCTCGTGAGCTGACGGCTTTGGGCATTATCCATTGCGATCTGCTTTTGCTGACGCTCTGCCATCCGCGTCCTGCGAGAGGTCAGGCAAGAAAAGCGCGTTCGCATATCCTGCCAGTTACGATCGTCGACACGAGGCGTTTCGGCTTCCTTCGCCACGGGACACTGCTTCTTCTTAGCCAGGACGTTTCACCCCGAGCAACTTCGGTTTAAAGCCCAGCCACTTCAAGTCGGATCATTTCACGAGTCAAAATTGATCTCGGCCGCTTCAAGGCTCAAGAGCTACATCGCTTGGCTTCGTACGCCTCGGCCACCGCCTTTCGTCGTGCATGCGGCGCAGCCATTGAGCAGCTGCATGGGGCCTGATCACACGCACGAGACCTCAAATTCATCTACTCTTGATTCCGGAGAATTTGATCTATGGCGACACATCACGTGGTGTTTGTGCAACATCGAAGGAGCTAGGACAGTCATCGCGTGAATCTATAATCTCGGAATCGGGTCGCAGTGCGGTCTGCCTAGCAGCTTGAGGCAAATGAGGTTATACCCACTGGACGGCGATGGAAATCCTGGGCGTGGCGCAGGTTTGCTCCCCATACAGGTCACTGAGGAGACGGAGCAGAATCACGCCAAACCAACAGGCTTGCTGGAGACAGATGACAGGGCGGGGGAAGCGCGCAGTGGACAAGCCTACGTTGATGTCCAGCCTTCAGGTCGCGCGCAGCAGGCAAGAACATTTCCGAGCGACCGATTTCAGCATGCGTCGCGATGACCTCTGCAACAGCTTGCGCACGGAGGCGAGACTACCGGCGCCTATCTCTGCGGGCTGGGATCAGAGGAGGGTGGGGAGATGGGCGGGGACGGAGGCGCTGAAAGTGAAGCAGTCTAGGCCTCGAGGCTGCATCTCTTAAGATATCTGTCGCGCTCAGCAGTCTACGTGCAATTGACTCAAGCCGACCAAAGCAAATGCGTCAAGGGTGCTATGGTCTCGGCTTTACCGAAAGTTAGATGACAGGCTCGCTGGGCCAACGTGGTCATGCGCCTCCCTCGAGAGGCTCCGCCTTGTGCTTGTTCCGCTTCGCAGCGACATGTTTTATCGCACTTAGTGGCCTGGTTCACTCGGTGAGTTGAAAGTCACTCTCCGCGGGGACTTGGCGACAGTCCAAGCTCGTCTCTGCACTGCACGCTGAGCTTTCGGTTCCCGCAGTACACTGACGTCCCCCTTCTATTACGCCTCACCTACACATTACTCTTGCTATCCTGCACAGCACGCGGCCATACAGGCTTAGAGTGGGATCGAGGTCTGAAGGCCGGGCGCGATGCTCTCGGCGCGCAAGCAGCACGACATTGAGGTCTGTCGGTACGTTTATCGTACCTATGGGGTGCAACACCAACACGACTATGAAGCCTCGGCGCGATGACCAGAAGTCATGGCGATGGACAATCCAGTTTTGGCTCCCTACCGGCTGGCCCGACTGCTGCACACTAGCTACTGGCTAGCCGCGACAGAGAAGCATAGGCGGGCCAGCACGAAAGGAAGCCGGTCGAATGCGACAGTGGGCCAAGATGACGAAGCTACCACAAGGTTGGAACTTGAAGAGGTCAAAAGTCAAGGTCGTTCGGAAGACATGTCGGCAGATTGAGGGGCGCGATGCGACGCATGACTCTCGGCCGCAACACAACTTCAAGGGTTGGACGCATTACGACATTCACAAGCTCACGCGTGCAGCATGTGATGGCGTGCGAGCACTCCAACCTTTCTGCGAAGGCCCTCTGGTCTGGTCTCCTCTGATCGGAAGGCGGGTTGCGGATCACGAGGACATTCGACGGCGGGTAATGCGCGAGCACTGTGATGACCCGGGAGAAGAGAGGCGAATGCTAGAAGTCTCGCCTTGTGCGATTGAAGACTGCACGACATGCCAAAGCGATTTCTAACGCCATGCACGGCGGCGGGTAGCAGCTGAGCTGCGTAATGGTCTACACGAAAGGGAATTAACACTGAGGCTTGCGAAGGTGAATCACGTTGAGGAGACAGGATACGCGCTGCTGAGCATAAACGTTGAACAGGGTCTTCATTGCTCGGCCCTTAGACGCTGCTCTTCAGCTGCTACGATTGCCGCAGAAAACCTAGCAGCGCTGACTCCCTGTGCAAAGTAAACGCAGTCCCTCGACTGCTCCACTGCCAATGATCTTCAGTGTGATACTCGCAAATCTTTGGAGGATTCGTCTAGACCTTTCTTCGCCGCCCACGGCCTCAAAGAATTGCTCCTGCTTCGTGCTTCAAAGGTTCTGTGACCACAGCTGACCGCGGGGAAATGTGCATCAAGACGTCGAGAAGGGATGCATGTCAGCCTGCTGCTGAAGCAATGCGTGCGATCCTGCTCAGTGGGTCGACTCCTCTTCGTCTTGTCGCACTTGCGAGGAAGCTCATGCAACATCCATGGTAAGTATACCGTGCGACAGGCACAGAAATGCCGCAACGCCAGTCGTGAATGGCTGACTCTCATAAATACATTTCCGGCGACCTGTACAGGCGGTTAAGAAGGATGAAAGGCGATATGACAAGCTTATATGCGTGCCGAAGGGCTGACTTTGTCCGAGTGCATATATCCACTCTACGCTGCTCGCGGCAGAAAAGTGTGAATTTGTTTGCGCACGATCAGCGCGGACGTGAAGTTCGCGTATCACGCTCAAGACTGCCGTTTCAAGAGTGACGGACTCGAAGCTTCGCTGAAACTAAAAGCAGGGCAACGTTCGCAGGTGTTTCACGCTCAACGAAGCACTGAGCAGCGAAGTATTCGAGAGATTCGGTGGGCTCCAGCAAGGGCGGTGTTTGAGCTTCCGAAGCGCCGAAAGGGCAACAAGGTTCACTTACGTAGTCACGTGAGTACTCGTGACCTGGGCAGCACAGTCAAGACTTTTCGAATTCAAGCGGCGACAGAGGTCGTGTGAGCGCGCGCGGTGAATCATTCCCGATTGCGGGCGCGACGCGTGAAATGATGGAGCAGAAGTGGAGGAGAGGAGCGCGTGTGTTGAGCTGTGCTCCAAACACGATGCATGCGCAGACACAGACCAGGGCTTGTTGGGCATGCGGCGCGACAACTCGTGTGTATGTGTGCGCCTGCGCCGCGTTTCGTGCTGAGCGGCTTCTTCTTTCAGATCTCCATCTCCCTCGAGTGGTCAGCGTCCAGCATACATGCATTCTGAACAATCTCTCACCCACGGTCATTGCCGTCTTGAGCGTCACCGCTGCGAGGCTCGGCAGCGGTGAAGTCGGACCTCGTAGCAGTGAAGTCGGTGGCCGTCAGCACATGGCTCGTTGCAGCACACACTCAGGCAGCGAGGGACGAGAAGGCGGAGAGGCTTACAATGAAGGACGAGCCAAGCTGTCAGTCTTTGGTGGAGGAACTCGAAAGCGCAGTTCAAATTAGGCATCACGAAGCAGCGATGGCGGACAGCAAACAGCAGCGTCTCGCCGGTTCGGAACTCAGACAAGCGCAATTCAGCTTGCAGCACTTCCACTGGTCTTGCTTGAGCCTACAGTGCGTCCTCATTGGCACGATCTTGGCACAGATTCCCACCAGGATCTTGGTCGGAACTTTTCAAGAGCATGGTCATCTGGCGCAGGCAGTGGTGAGGGGAACAGCTCTGCTGGCAGCGGCCCAATGCACCCTTCATTTGAGGCTGATCGTCAGCAATTACCCCATCGAACCAGATCAAGGTGATCGAAGAGACGCTCGCAGAGCTCGGTCTCGCGTTGCCAAGAAAGCCAAATTTTGCAGATCTCTTCGAGATGTGCACCTGGTATATGAAGGTCAACACTATCATCCTGGTGAGGGACAACCGCATTACAGCGCAGGCTTTCGGCTGATCATCACACTTAGCGTTGCTGCCTGATGAATTTAGAAGAAAGTCAATGAGAACATTCGCAACCAAGCAAGCACCTCGGCTTATCTCATAGATGTCAAGGAGCGTGGGTCCAGCTCGGAGACGCGTGAGTGGCACTGCTCTCTCTCGTACATCCGCAGGCGCTCAGGTGTGATCGCCGGTCATTCTCTTTGACGAGACACCGCAAACGACAGCGGTAACAAGGATTGTTCAGCAACAGACGACCAACCGAGAGCCTCAGGATTGTGGTGAATCCGACAGTCACTCCTCAGGCAATACACCTTGCAGCTGTACGAAGACTATGAACGGTCCAGGAATCCATTGAATCACTGATTCGGCTGCACATACAATGGCGGCTGCCTCGCGTCCAGGATGATCGTGAGCGGGTCCAAATCTCATCGGTGTCGTCGCTGGACTGATATGAATGAGTTGGAAATGGATGTCGGTGTCTTGAGGAGTGAGGGAGGGATACGTTTGGCTTGCGCCTTTGCGGCTCTTCGACAGGAACATCGACAAGCCGCCTTGGTGCAGAAGTCCGCATACATCAACGCCGCAGCGCCAGTCACGATCTGCCTGTGTGAGACACCTCGCTTTGGGGTGGAAGGTCTCGCAGTCGAGTGTTGGATCGTCCAGATCCAATCGGCCTCAACGAGAGAAATCGGTTTGGGGACTCCGCTGACCACGCTTGCTCACTTGTCAGCCAGGCTACTGCACGCAGGTCAAACTCCTTTCCATTGCAAGTGCTCCCCGGCCGAGTGGCCATTCGCGCCGAGCGCGTGTGCTTCGCAGGTCTTGGTGATAATAGCCAGATGCGACACCTTGAGCAAGCGACTATAAGAACGCATTGTTGAGCCTCCAGTATGGAACAGCAAAGAACACGTCATCTGGTGTATCAAGATGGCGGAGCCAGTGAGCATTTTTGGTAGCTTTGACGTGGCCAGGTCAACACATGATCGCAAAGTCCTCATGTGTGTACAGGTCAATCGTCTGAGCAGTCTTGCGCATCCAGCAACTTAGCATGCACCAACTCGCGCAGACGGGGACCTGTCACTCAGAGATCCTGGTGTCTGCACAAGTCATCCACCGACGCGACCCTCCTTGTATGCACGACTCGGTAGAAAAGGTGCTACTTTGGCGTGCTATTGGACCTACTCTCGGTGCCGGGAAAGCACATTCCAGATCCTCGGCAGCTGCTGCACAAGTCAATCAACGTTATGCTCGTCCGCGAAAAAGCGACATAGGAGGTCGATCTGTGGATTCGCACGTGAAGAGGTCGGAGAGACAGCTTCAGAAGTCATTCATCTGCTGAAGAAAGGTAGCCTGGTACACATTTCGCAAGTCACAAACAGGGTCGGTCCTGAGGCCGCATCGAGGTGTCCTCGAGTCGAGTCAAGGTTCTTTGTCTGATTCAAATCTTGGTCGAACATGAGACTTCAAAATCTCACGTTCCAAATCTTACGTTCGGAATCATGAATGCAGGTAGGGACCGACTCAGCAGGTCGAGAGCTTCGAATATTTTGAGCTTTGACTGTGACTATCGACGTGAGCTTTGACAGTCAAAGTGTGAGTCAGCGAGTGTGACATTCAAGATTGATCAAAGTTCGCGCACAATGTCAATCGTGAATCACGCATCTTGAATCCTTTACACTCAAGGAATGCAGGAACATTCGAACCCAATTGGTCCAGTGGAGTCAAAGTGCTTCGAAGCTTGGATGATCAATTAAAATCAAAGGATTCAAACATCAACACTCAAGTTCAGGTTGCATTATTATAATTAATTTGCTGCACACACGCGCCGTGCCCGCGGATGCGTGTCCATGCACGCGCGTGGGCCAAAGTATTCAGGATCAAGACGGAGCTCCGAGGTGCCGCAAGCCTGATTTATTATTGATTAAAAACGCGTATGCGAGCAAGACAATAATTTTGCATAACATGTTGAATGCCGCCATCACGGAGGCTGGTTCAAGATTGGAGGCAATCACTCTTGACTCGACTACCACCATCATTTCGGCATCATCGCAGAGCCACATAATTTTGATTCGGATGCAACCTAGCCGCTGTTTAGGGGCGGTGGTTACTCGGATAAGCTACGTGACGAGCACCGGATCCTTTGGTCATTCGTTCGTACTCGCTATTCGCGGCCTGCAGTACTCGCAGAGCGCAGCGCAGGGCTGATGCTCCACACAGCCAAGCCGGAAACCTAGATCGCCCACGAGCCTGTTTCGACAACCGACCGCGCAGCAGCTGGACCACATGCTTGGATGTAGGCAGCCTGGTTCTGGACGTCCTGGATCCGAGACAGCTTGGCGCTCAAGGCGCTGCCCTGCAAGCCGGAGAGTGAGTTGGGGGACGGACAGGACTTCGCATTCGGCTTCGTTTTCTCAGTGAGACGAGGTCATACAAGAGCGGGCATTCACGCTATCCGATGGCGATAGCGCATGCAGCTCGACAGAGAGGCTTGGGACTTTGCACTGGCTCTGACCCTTACTGCCTCGCTTCCTCATCTGCACCAGGGGCGCAGAGATTGGCAGAACGATGAGGGGGGCGGACATGACTGCGAGGCTTCAGTGAGTACTCGCTCCGCTGTCAACAGTGGGTGGCGGGACCAGTCGCCGCTATTATATGGCTGCACAAGCTCATTTCTTGACCTCGTGCGCTGTTCAGGTCGCTAGCTCGTTGCCGACCAGGCCGAAATATTTGCAGCTTTTGTCGAAACGGCGCACAGACAGCCTCATACGCTTGCCGCTACAGCTCGAAAATCATTTGCTCGAACCTGTAAGGATACATTGGACGATTCATGAATGCCCGCTCCTTCTTGGCGCAGGCTCATGCAAGCTCTCACCGCGCCGATGCTTCCCTCGTCTTCTCGTTTAGCGGTCAAATCGCCCTTCGATCCCCCTGAATATGCCAAGCGGCCCACGACGTTGGCATATTGACCATCGCAGCATTCACCGCAGGGTCCACAGGCGAGCGAGAGTAGTGGGGCGCACTGCTCGAGAAGAGGCTCGACGGAGGTCTCCGAGCGGACGGCAGCGGTCAACAGAGCGGCAGACAAAGCTGTTCCCGTGTCACGGCAAGGATGCATTCAGCCGCGATGGATAGCCACTATGAAGCAAGGAGCTATGCAAAGAAGAAACGAGGGCATCTTTGCCAGTGCAGAAGGCAGGCATGAATGAACGCGGCGCTCAAGTGTGCACAGTACTTGCTGCGCCCCCTCCCTAAAGGGTCAGTGAGTCCGTTCTGAGTCTTGCCTACTGCGAAGTCTTGCTGCACGAAGACTGCAGCACTAACCTCGAAGCTCCATCTCTTCATCTCTTCAACAGCGACGGACCAGTGCCGCAAACACTGCTCGTTCTCGGCTTGAACATGAGCTCCTGACGCGAGTCAGATGACACGCCAATGCTTCGAAGCTAGATCACATAACAGGCGCCAAAGCACGCTGAATGATGATCATTGCTGAGCTGGCTTCGAGCCAGTCGTGAAGGATACCGTCATACATTGCCGCCATGTGGCTTCGAACGCCTCACCAACACCGAGACACGATCGATTGGGAGCGCGAGCAGCCATCTCTTCACGCCTCGCAGCACAGAGCAGGCACGATGCTTCTTGCTCAACCAATTCAAGCACGACACCCTTTGGCACCTTCGCGAGATGACCATTGGGCACATAAACTCGATGGTTTGACGCTCTCTCCGGTCGCCGGACTGCGACGCTCATCGACGGAGCTGAGGGCAAATACAAAGCGAAAATAGATGAGTGAGTATTATGCCGTCACGGAAGCTCGCGCCACGTAGGGTGAGTACTCGAAAGACAAAGTTGAGCGCGTCCCTTCCTGGTGATTGATCCAAACTACCTGGCGTTCCGCCCCTTCAGACAATTCTCGTCACGAGTACTGCGGCCTCGGATTGCAAGGCTTTAGCTTTGCTTGCAAGGGATTTCTGCGCTCTCTTCCGAAAGCACGCGTGCTTGACTCAACGCCCACAAAGCTTGCCGAGGAGACCCCATCCCCGGCTACCCTGCACGGGGGGTCCGAGTGGGTTCTCTTATCAATTGCGCATCCTTCTTTAGCTTCGTTCGACGTGGAGATTGAAGAGGATTCATCATCGGCCCTTCATACACCCCCTTGTCTGTCGGAAGTCCTACAGGCGAAAGAAAGGGAATCCCTGAGGCCGCCGGGGAGCGGTCACTGCGCCGTCTGCAAGCACTTTTGCTCCTGCGCATGGCCCGGACTAGGGACACGCTCGTCTTCAGCTGCTAAGCTAAGGTTTTCATGCTCACTCAAGGTCGGCATCACACTCGGCACCTAATTTGCTTTCGGACACTCAATCTGGGATGCAATGGGGGCGCACCTCATCTCGACCTCACACGCACAACTGGCTAGTCTGTCGCGTCAGATCTGTGCACTCCATTTTTTTCCTATCAAGGCTTCAATGCGCACGTCGGTAGTTCGCCGTTCCGGCACCGGCCATCGTACCAGCCCCCGTTCGCGGCGCCAAACAGCCTTCGCTTCGAATTCCGTCAGGTAAAAATGGCGAGGACAACGTCGCACGCAGCACCTCGATGCTGACCCCTCAAGACGTGAGCATCGACTACGCATTTCAGCACCAGCAGCGCTTCTGATTGCCATCTGTGTAGCAGTCTTCTTCTTTGGGCTAGCTTGGCGTAAAGCTACTCGCCGCGGCGACTGGGTATCTAGACCACATCCACTGATCCACGACTCTTGTTTAGGAGTCTGGCAAAGCTCTCCGCTTCATCTCATGCTGGCACATAAGAGGTGGTCAGCACCGCTTGGTCTGCATGCGAAGCACAAGGCTCCTTCAGCAACTGGTCTACATTGGAAGCAGAGGCTCCTTGAGCGACTGAAGACAAAAGCCGATCGCAGCGTCTCACTCTACAATATCTCAAGCAACCCCTCATCTGCCGAAGGCAAGCGTTGGCCAGTATGGAAGGCTGTGGGCACAAGAGTGGTGATAAAGGCGGGGATACAAAGCGGCCAAACGGATGAAGCACTGTCAGAGGCGCAGGTGTAGGACAGTTCTGTAAGTACTAGCCTGGCCTGGAGCGCCACTCTACATGACAATACGCTTCGCTAGACAGGTTCAGAGCTGACAAGTCCCCCTTTCTCGCAGCATCCGGCGCCGAAGCGATGCAGAGGTCCCAAGCGTGAGGGCGCGCCAAGCCTCGAACATTTCCTTCTTGGGGTGCTGTCAAATGGAAGGGCGAGGGCGACTCCAAACGAAGGTCGACACTCACAGTGAGCAGCGAGCTCGGGACTTGGAACAAGATCAAGTGCGAGCGAAAGATATCCGAAGCTGACGCAGTTCTGTAGGGTTAGTCATCCCACCCATCACGACCGAGTGTGCAGACTCTATTGCAAGCGCCATAGGTATCACAAAGTCAAGGGCCGCGCGGCTGCAAATAGGCAAACGAATGCTCCCTCTCCAAAGCCTCGAGGCTGAGCAGTCCTCAGGTAGTGCAGTCAGCGAGCTAGTCAAATCAGACCAGGGAAGCACAATCTACAGGCGACACTAGCAGACGCTATTCGCACTGGGTGCTGACAAAGACTGGAGCCTGAACGCTAGCAATGGTGAGGCAAGTGGAGTCTTGCTAGATGGTCGATAACTCGCGTGGCGGCTCGACCGAGAGAGGGCCGGCATGTGGACCGGTGATAGGGCTAGGCACGTCTTGCAAAGCCAGAGCATGTGGAGCCGCTGAACAAGCTATGGCGCAAAGCGCTTGAAAGCCGGTGCCGGATGAATAGACCAGAGTGCTCAATTCATAGGTCCGGTCCGACGGAAACACCTTGCATTCTTCCGGTCGCCGTAAGAGTGGTAGATCGTCACTGCCACGAAAGGGCTTGCACAGCAGAAACAGAAGTGACGCGTGGTAAGTCTCGGCTTTGGCCGCTTCGAGCCCGAGTAGTCATGCTCAGCACACTTATCACGGTCCTCTTGATGTCGCGGTACTTCAGCACGGCCTTGCACCACGACATTCACCTCGCGGCGACCAGGCGCCTCCTTTTCGAGCTCGCCGATCTGCTTGCTCCTGCCGACGGCGTCTTGTCCCGTCCACGCGCGAAGAGCTTCCCGACGGCACGTGAGAAATGGACGCGCCGAGCAGGAAAACTGCTGGCGTGAAGCGTGCGCATGAGTCGAGACTCACACACTTGACCTAAAATCTCTGGTGCACGCCGCGGGACTCCTCGAATATCTGACTCTTCTGATTGCTGAACGTGCCGTGCACAAATGTGAGATCACATTTACGGCCAACCACACTCGAGCGGTCTTTGCATTCGTAGCCGCCCACGCGAAGATGCGGGGTGCTTGACAACAAATTCTTCGCTCCCCTTCAAGTCCACAAACCACGGCGCAAGGGGGAGAAATGTGTCGTCCTCGATCGATGAAGTGCTTTCGTGAAATCGCACAGACGACTGTCGATGAGAACGCCTTGCCGCCAACTTCGAGGCAAAACAAAACAATGTTTTTGGTAGGTTATTTTGAATATTAGGATATCGGACTGATTATTAAGGTTTGTCTAATATCTGATATTGATTATATTCTTGATGTATAGTCTTGATAGGATTATTGATATTCTTATGATATTTTATGATATTTTTTTTTAGCATTGTACATTCGAGCATTGTTTTTGATGGCTTGACACGCTTCTCGAGTTTTGGCCCCTCCGGGCGGTCCCTAGGTCCCTCCCCCCGCGTAGGGGCCCGAGAACGGTGTCCCCATGCAGTAGACAGTTTCCATTTTGTCACCGTAGGCGACGCGGCTGTTTAGCTGCCCGACGGATCCGAACGCCCGGTGTGTGCGTGGCCCCGCGAGTGACTCCCTCCCCTTCCCGAAAATTCTCAAGCCGAGGCGAAAACTTTCGGGCCATTGGGCTGACGGGGTTGCACGCGAATTACGCTCAGTGGTATTTAAGGCCTATTTTTCCGAATTTTTTTTTTTCGGCATTCACAATCGTTTTTGCTGTGTCTTTCAAGACAGTACCCATGCAATGCTCCGCTGTCTTCATAAATAAGCGCACTGAAGTGTGGCAGCTGCGTGGATGCAGACCTCACAGAAGCGCAGCAGGCCTTGGCTAAGAAGTCTGATTAAAGAAAAAGACCTGGGCATCCGCAACAGTCGATGAAGCGGTTCACGACGGGTTGTCAGCACCGAGTCACAAAAGTGAGAGGTAGCTTGCAGGTCAAAGTTTGAGCGTAATAGTGAAGGAAATGTAGAGGAATTATAGCTTTGAGGTGCTGAATCTGGGCCACATGGCGCGTGTTTGGGCAATATCGGTGGCCCATAGTCACGTGAGCGTCCAGCATATCTGTATGTGTAGCCTGCATCTGCACCTATCGGTGCAGACTTTGTGAGATGGCGCAGTGGAGCCGCGTTGGAGGTTGGGGGAAACTTCAACGCGAGCGTGGATGCTGCTGCATCTCTCCGAGGGGCGGAGAAAGTACGCGTATAATGTTTACGGGTTCAATACCCTGTCGAACAAAAAATAATCCCTTATGGCACGGGAATCCGATCATACAACGCGTATGATGTACCTGCTTTTTGTCACACGTATCGTCTCCACATAGCGTTTTAAGACCCCCTCCGCGGGCAAGTCAAGACCTGTACTTGACCGTACTGCACGCCTGTTGCTCAACTCAGAGCACCGCCGAGCAGGCTGTTCTTGATCAAGCCAGTGGTCCAGCGTCTCGGGTTATGGTGAGTCGGAACGTTGCTTTGCCTCATCGTCGATCGAGCACACTGGTTCCGTCTATGTGGCGGTCAGGACTATGCCGAGAGCGGTGAGAGCCATCGAGTGGAGCACACTCCATTCACAGCTAGCGCCAACGACGATCTCAAGAGTCCTGACGAGACAGAGTCCGCTTAGCAAGAGCCATCTGAAGATGGCGTGTGGGAAGGTGCTCCGAGGAATGAATGTTCACCTTGAGTGAGTAGCTCGAATGGCCTTCCTGAATTGTTCTTGCATCACCATAGAGATGCGCCGTTGGATTGGCAGTGTGCACAGCACGTTCAATCTGCTTAGCACGATCTCTGACGTGCGTACTTATCGTACTTTCTGCTCTACTCAGTGGCCTGTGAAAGCGCTACTGGCAGTACCATCAGCTCATGCATTTCGTTGCGTTTGCTTCCACGACTTTGTCAGAAATATGCAATTAGCGCGTTGCCGTCTTCTCGATTTTCGCACCTTGCCAACGATTCGAGGCAAGCAAACCGGCACGCGTTGTCGATGTTTGACCCGGCCCGCAAGCTGGTAACATTTCTTTTTCCCTCATGTCGCGGATGTCATGCAGAGGGATGATGTGGTTCTCATTGAAGATGCGTGCGTGCATGTGACGAGTACATGAAGACGCGTGAACGCGTGCGCGACAGTCATTGATCAAGCTTCTCGTGGAGGTCAAGCAGACCCGACAGTGACTAGATGGTACGAAGTTCATGCGTCTCTCACTTGACTCGTTTCGCATCAGACAGAGTGTCCACCTGCGGCGATGGAAGTCAACAGAGCCATGTATTCGTGCACACATCATTGAAGAGAAGCGCTACATGCAACCACAAGTGCCGCGCCGATGTGAGGGGCTCGAATCATCTTGTCTTGACTCTATACTGACACTGACGAGATGTCGAGCTCAAGTCCAGCCCAGTATTTTACGCGAAGTAAGGACTACTCGACGTTATGGGTTGTCCGTGGCTGCGCGATTTGCAAGGCGCATGGCGGCACGCTGCGTGAGGTCAGCGTCGACGAGAGTCAGCTCATGATCACAACGATCGGCCAAGAAGATGAGCCATAGAAACTCACAGCAGCGCTCGAAGCATTTCCATCTGGACGACACTTTTCAGCTTGGAGATTGACAGTGGCAGCCTGCGGAGTGCATGGACGTATCAGAGAAGGCCGTAACAAATCTCCGTCTTTCCACATGTACGAAAACTCGAGACTTGTGACTCACTAGCAGTTTGAGTCTGTAAAACTGAAGATCGGAGGTGTTTGTTGGCATGATCACGTCGCTTGGCATGTTCGGTGCTCCCATAGCGAGCGCCGCTTCGTGAAGAGTAGTTGCCTGCGGTATGCATCAGCAATGGTAGTGCGGGAGCGAGCGAGGGGGGATGACGTCGATCAGCGATTGAGTCTATGCCAGCAGAGAGATGCTGCGATGCGACTTGCGCTTGTGGATGAGAGTAGTGCAGTCCAGATGCACCTCTCGAATCCAGCATCACTATTGTTGATGATGGAGACAAACAGAACTTCAGGCGACTCACTAGCAGCTCCAATGTAGTTGTGTCCACGGGGTCCACGGTCGTGGAGACTTCTTGCAGTTGTTGCTCAAGAGCCTCTGCCTGCGACACCATGTCTTGCACGTTCTGACGAAAGCTATCAATTTGCGTTGTGCCAGCCATCTGAGCCGATTGCTGCTCGTGGTCGACGCCTGACAGAGAGCTGGAGGCCGCGAGAACATCGCGTTGCTGTTCGTCGAGCTGGTGCTCCATCCCTGCCCCGTTGAGTTGACGGTCGGCCATGATGACGGCTGTGAGGGGGAATCGAGGGAATCGAGTAAGACTTGATGAAAGGGTAGGGAGGAAGGGGCAAGAAAGTGAATACGCTCGACCTTTTTGAGAGAGGAACCACAACCCGCTCCTGATGAGCTAGTCGACGAGCCTCTACGAGCTCAGCTCAGCTAATCACTTCTTCTGGAAGTGCGAGCTCAGCTCTGGTGCTCACTCGAGCTGCACATGATTGCAAGCTAGCTTAGCTCTGCTGAGCACCGTAGCGACAATTAAGGCAAGTGAGACAGATTAAACAAGCGTACTGGGCTGAGCGTGCAGGTTAACGCGGGAGAGTGCTTCGATGTGCTCTTTTCGATACACCGTGTCTTGCGTCATGCAGCGATACGGGCTCATTTTATCTTTGCTCGGTTCAGCCAAGTCTTGCAAGGCGTGATCGGTAATTGAGACCACATGCCGCACGCACCGAGCAAGCCGAATCCAAAATCGCATCGAGTCTGGCCGGACTGCGCCGAGACATGGCGATAGCGCTAGCGCCTCGAGCAGCAATAAGTCGATCTCTGAGGTTGAGATTGAGACCAAAATTGATATGCAACGAGACCAATTTGTACCGGAAGAGACTGGTGAATATGCGCTACGCAGTCACGCCTTCTTCTGTCCTACCACAAGACTCTTGTCACATTCGGGCGCTGCTGCTGACTCTATCGGACGTTGCTGTGCGCAGTCTTTGCCTCGGAACACTTGCTCAGGGTGGACTCCCTAAGGTGCCGCTGCTTGCTCGATGAGTCAAAGACTTTCTGCCCGTTCTGTGTGCTGTCCTTGCCTGAGAGTGTGCTCAAGTTTTGAGCCACGCTAGCTGGAGGCTGTCGTTTTCCCGCTGTCAGTAGCAGGCACGCATTAGCAATGATGTCGCATCGGTCCGGCACATTCTTGATTGCAGTACTTGAACAAAATCCTTTTGATTCGTCCGAGCAGCCGCATCTGAATAGGAGCTTTACTCTGTTGTGATGATTGCTCCCAGCATTGATAGACTCGTCTCCCATGCATGCAACCGCTGCTGCTTGCAATCACTGCTGCTCTCCGGAGTTGCGACGCCTCCTAGCGTCGGCTGATGTATCGTCTCGATGCATCCATCTGCTGGATGAGCACCGAATGACGTATACATGATTTTTTTTCTGCTGAGATGGTCATACGAGGTAAGCTTCAGGCTCAACCCGCGGGAATTCAGCTCATCATTATACGTCAGATTGAGTGCGCACCTCTGCTTTTGTTACACATGTGAGCCCACCTTCCAAGATGTCCGCTGAGTCGGGGTCAGAAGATCGAGAGCCATCTTCGATAGACACGCGTCGGGCCGTTGGGCGGCTATGGAGTTCAGTTCGAGCTGGCCAACATGTTTGCGCGCCTGATGCTAGGGCAAGTCTGCCATGTCGAGACTATTGCGGGATCTTGGCCGCAATGCTGCGTCGACTGCTGGCTGACTCAAAGTATCTATCTCACTTCCGGTTGTGGAGCAGCCTGGCCGGACAGTGTCCGAGTTTCCAAAGATACATCCATGTGATTTGCTGTGTTATCTCTTGGCTTCCATCTGCGGCGTTCGTTGCGAGCCGATGACTAAAAATAGCGATGTTAGACCGCCAAGAATCCGACTCTTATGGCTTTGACGGACGCGCAAGCGCACGCGCATCTGACCGCGTCTTTCTCAGTGGCGGATCTCTATCGACCCTTCTTGAGGAATCAGGCCTGAGGCAGCCTTGGTCTCGAGCCTTTGTTTCGTCCTCTCCCCTTCTGCTTCTCAACGACAATGAGCCTCTAGACTAATATCATGGAGACTAATAACTTGGAAGTAGCTACAACAATGTTTCATGATCCGTTTGCCTCGGGGCGGCCATGCGTGACATGGGTTCTGCAGCGGAGTAGTCGATTTGACAGCCATAACCTCTCTATGGACCTGTGACAAGAGGGCGATGAAAGGCCTGTCTGAGTCCAGACACCTCCTCACTGACAAGGCATACGCCCCACACGAAGGAAGTTCGCTTTTGGCGCCGCCCGCAAGCAAGACTGCGCTGCACCCTCCTGGTGATCGCTCGAGAAAGAGATTCTTCCAGGCATCAGCCTCAAGAGAGACGGTATCGAGTGCGAGAGAATACCTACTCACGCCAGCTACTCTTTCGCAATGCGATTGGTGAACTCTTGCCCTGGGTCGCGCCCTTCAAGTGCCATCAACGACAGCAGGAGCAGTGCGGCTAGCCTGATGTTGATCGTTGAGTGTCTAGTGCGGCCGGAAGTGGCCTTTCCGGCGCCTGCTTGCACTTGGAGTGCTCATCGAGCTATTGAAAGTGAACCCGTGTCTTGATTGCAAGAACGCTGCATTGCAGGCAAATGTCGGCGTGCATCAAGCTGAGGCTTCTGTTCAAGGTGTCGAAATGTGTCGGATTCTCAAGCTCGGACGCCTATTGCCTGAACGAAGCTCGCGTGTTACGCTTCCGAGGTTGAGGGCACAGCGCTTGCTGGGTAAAGCGAGGGGTGTCACCTGTAGCTTCGCAGCGGATGTAGAGGAGCTCTTTTGGAATGTAAGCTGATGCAGTAGCCTTGCGGATCAGAGGGAGGAGGCGCCTCTTCAGTATCGGAACACTGTGGCGCGGATCCTCGATTCTCACAAGCTCATACATCACTCCTGCGCGACTAGCGTCCGACCATCAGATCCTCCTCTTGCAGGGTGAAAGCAAAAGACCGCAGTAGGCTGGTCGGCTCCTCCGGCTGCGCTTGTTCCCAGGGAATGGCATGTAGGCATCGCAGGCCGCACGGCCTTTCTTCAGGGAAAATTATGACCAGCGATTGTCCAGTCCATCCATCCTCCGATTGGTGCCTCCGACAATGAGTCGCTTCGCGTCGATCTAGCAAGTGAGCAAGTGGATGCGAGATGCGGCGTGGGAGCTCGAGGCCTGCAAGAGATGCACTCGCGGCTCGACCATCTATGTGAGCAGCTCGCGTAGCTGCATCGAGCCGGGTGTATGCGTCGTCCGAGTCCACCCTGACGCTTGTGGCTGCCTACCCCGGAGTTGCAATGTCCCAAGCTCCCGATTGCGCAAACAGCTCGCTAAGAGTGCCGATCGATAGCCGATCGATGGCTATCAGCTTGTGTGCCACAATCTGAAGACGGCAACAAGTAGAAAGTTGGGCGAAATGCCGGCGGAGGCAGAGCTGATGCGGCGTAATTGCACGTTGCCCGTTGCCCGTTGCCCGTTGCAACAGGCTGGCCAGAGCTGCGTTGAAGGCGGCAACCGAGGGAGTCAGATCGGTGCGGCGCAGGACAGCTCAGATGCGCCACGCGTACGTCATCAACACTTACTTTCGCCTGTCCGAGGTCGGGAACAGAAGGAGGGAGTGTGCGCAGCAGATAGCAGCGCAAGTGGCAAAGGCAGTATGCGGGAGAAAACAAGGACCGGACCTACAGCTCGCTTCGGCAGCGCCGCTCTACGCAGCAAGCGCGAAGGAGAGACTAGCAGGCTGTCGTCCGTCATCGCTCGAGGTACTTGATGCGAATATATGCTATGAAGAGGAATGCCACATCGATTTGAATGTGGATGCAATCATGAATGTTTTGCCACCGCCAGCATGAGCCGCGAATGGCGTATCATGGATGGTGGAGGATCTGACTTGACTGATTCGGAGCTGATGAGCTCAACGCGTGGAACGGTCCAACTTCGGTCCTTTGGCCATGCAGCTGCATGGCGTTGCGCCTATTCACGATTATTTGCTCCGCCAACACCGCACATTCTTGATTCAGCCCGCGACATCTTCACGTGATACGGGCGCTTTGCGTGTTTCGGAAGTCACGTGATACGTTCATGAGACTTTTGCCTGGGGCTGTGCTCGCGCCAAAACGCGCACGCACGCGCTGTGACCACATCCTCTCTCGCGTGCAGGGCGCGAGCCTTCGTTCACGATCATTCACTTCGAGACGTCCACCACACCACACCAATGCGGCCCGCATACAGCGCCCGCTCTAGCTTCAGAGGTCGGCGAGCAGGCACTGGAATGCCGTCAGCTGCAATGATACACTACATCAGGCCACCTTGGGAATCTAACCACGTGCACCGAAAACGCAGTACTCGTGCCCGCGCCTGCGACCCTTCAGGACTCCATCTTGGCAAGAGTTGCCAAGCCTGCAGAGCCCAAAGCTGGCCACACGGCGGATCCCTTATGTACGCAATCTTGATGAAGGAGTGTTATTCAGGTTGGCTGTCTCGACTCTCGTAGCTGCCTTGCGCGTCCACATGTCTCTCGGGCACAACAGCATTTAGTGTGGATTTAGCAAGGGCGGCGATCATGACCAGACACTAGAAGCAGTCGAGGTAGTGTAGCTTGATGTAGATACGCAGCTGTCCATATGAGACTGCGCTGCAAGGCTGCGCCGGCGGGAGAGGTGGCATAGAGCCCGCAAGATGACAGAGCTGCCGGGAGAAGACAACGTGTCGGGAGAGCGAAGGGCGGTGATCAGAGCGCATGGTGAGTCACCATCCGGTAAAGTGGCCCGACGCAGCATGACATCGTTGACATTGGCAGTCACGCCTCACGAAGTACGCGGACAAGGTGCTCGCGTCGATATGGAGTTGGTCAAGGCGCACGCATATTTGGGCGAGGCGGGCGCTGGAGCTTGGCCGAGCCAGAACGCTCTTGACCTACGGAGCTGTCCAACATTGCGCTCTTCGATGCTGACCCCTCCTCTCTCTTTCCACTGTCCCATCGCTGTGCGGACAGCTGGCTCGTCTTGGCTGACCAAGTCTGGCAAGCGGGAGACTTCGCGGCTGCCTAGCTTGCGCAACAACAGCCGGCTCTCTTCACTGAAGTGCTGCTCGATCATAGTCAACAATCGCTGCCACGATAATCAAATCAGATGGTGAACTACCGCCAAGTCGCCGCAGCTGATCGTCTTCACATCATTCCATCTGCAACTTGCCTTGTCGAAGATTTGCGACTATTTGCTCGTCTCGCACATCCCTGCACCGCCTTCTGAACTTGATTGCGCCCTGCAGCGCCACACAAAGCTGCTCACTCGCTTTCCAACAAGCTGGTGGGCTCAACCTCTGCTATCCTCGCTTGTGTGCATGTCGAGCAGGTCGTAGTGGTAGTACATATATGTTGATGACGCCGCTGCATGAGCGCACGGGACGCTCGAGCTGCTGACTGTCCCGCGCTAATAACAGATCCTTCGCGCCTCGACTGCTGCCCTACTACATGCGGGCAGCGAGGAAAGGCATTCGCTAGAGGCACCAACAGCGTCAACAACGAGATCCAAAGTGCGATCCAGGCGACTGGTGACTCAAGACTTTTGACTCAAGACTCAAGACTCCAAGACTGTGACGCTTGAATGAATGGACCAAGAATCTGAATCAAGGAATGTTGTGTCTTTGGATGGATCTGCAGGATTTTTCGCTCCCTCGTACGCACTACTCTGACTCAAGACTTGACTATCTTGTTGTATACATCTGCTGCATCAATTGGTGTTACTAATTATTCAAAATTGTCACTTCAATAATCACAACGCCTGCTGCTTCAACTCAAGCCTGCCATTTGTACAGAGCTAGCCGCCCCGTGCGACGCGTCAACGGCTGGCGCGCTGTGACTCCCCCTTCGACTCGTACTTTAGGTCTGAATCAAAACGGAGGTCTGCAGCACCTGCGCGGTGCGGGCTACAATTTGGTTCGTTATGGGTCATGTTGAATCAAAACACGAGATTCGAGAGCTAGCATATACGCGCGCAACGCAGCCCTCAAGCCTGCTTCACCACCACGAGTCTCGAAGTCACACTCTTGACTCACAACAAATGCGCGAGAAAGACGAACTCCGGGGTCAGTCCACGCATTCACCTTTTTCCGACTCCCAAGTGACTGTACACTCAACACGACGTCAAAGGGAAAGCCGAGTCTCTTCACCGTGCATGGCCACTCGAAGCTCCTTTTCAACCATTGCCCAGTACATTCGGTTTGTTCGGCACATGCACTCCTGGCAGTGCTACTTCCTATCGTATGGCGAGAATTCCAATCAGAGGTTACCAAACACAAGTTCAGGTCGGAGTCCCCATGTCAAGCAATTGAGCAATCTCCTACGCCGGCCGACATTCAGCGCTCGCGCTCTCATCTCTTGCAGCCTTGCCTCTCTTGAGCTCACCAAGCCAGCGCACTATCACCATGTCCAGTGTTGCAGCCAGCGCAAGCGCAAGTCTGAACCCTCTAAGCATCGACGTGCAGAATAAGTGGAGCGACGAGCTCAACTTGGCCATGCACGACAATGACTCTGGGCGCTTCACTCGTCTAGAGGAGCTCGAAACTGCGCACAGAGAGGCTGAGTACGACAGAGGTGTGGCAGAAGAGCGCGTTAGAGCCAGCGAAAGGGCACGCCAGCGCTTGTCCTTCATCCAAGTGAGTGCTTCTGGTGAGGGCCGTACTCGCATTCCCTTCGCTCATGCATACTTTCATGCCCACAAATCCGCGCAGATCCGACGTGATCTTTCTACTGCTGCAGCTGCTGGGCTGACCATCCCAGACGAGAGCACTGGATACTGGCTCGAAGCGCGTAACAGCGAGCGCAGCAAAGTCAACAGCCAAATGTTCTCGGTAAGTGCGAACCCACAAGCGTCAGTCAAGGGACAGCCAGGATCACATCCGCTGACGCTCCGTTCATATCTTAGGCGCTCTTCGAACGTATCAAAGATGTTGCTCCAGAGCAGCTGAAGCAAGCTTGTGCCGATGTTGAAAGGGAATTCGGCATCGAGCGTGCGCCAAAAGACTCTGAAGTCCAAGCAGAGACCAACCATAAGAGCAAGACCAGACGAGGCAAGAAACGCCCTCGCCTTGCAAAAAGCCCAAGTCCATTTCCAACTCAGAAGTTGGCAGATTCGGAGGCGGGCGACCGTACTCACGCACAAGAACGTCAATCAAGCATAGGAAAGAAGGCAGAAGACTCAGTGACACGTCCTCTAGATCTCCATTCCGTTCACTCTCGGGCAGCACGTGGAGCAAGCTCTTACCACGCATCGGAGCTTCGCAGCGGCACCAGGTGGTCTGAGGCTGGCTCCTCTTCAGCGCCTCTCGACAAACTTGACTCTTCATCTCGCTCGTTGGACGCGGCAACTTCGACACCCATATCGAGACGCGTAGCACTCCAAATGCAGTCAGCGACGTCAGCCTCTCTACGATCCTACGCCGGCATGGCTGCCTCGCCACCCGCACTCGAGAATTCAAGTTTCAAGCAGCATTTGCAATCTCCACGAGGCAACGGGGACCCTTCCTCTCCTCAGCACGGGTCTTCAGTAAGTCAATCGGCCTCTCAGCTGGCTACATGCAGCTCCTCTACCGAGCTCGACGTGGACAAGGATGAGGATCTTGTGGGCCTAGGTGTACAGCTGGGTAGTGAGTCGTTGATCAGCCATCTAGACGACATTCAGCGAGCCGACTGACCTAGTTTCGTATTTTTGCACCCTCGACAATATCAGATATGAGAGCCTGATATCCTTTGGTGTGAGGCAATTCAGCGTTCGCTCTTGTTCGATGCTGGATACGGAGGTTTACCCGGACTGTAAGCGCGAAGAACATTCATAGCTGACCCTGCGAAGAAGGAGTCGGGTGCTAAGCAGGCCATGAAGCCTCAGTCATACTCAAAGCACGGCAACCTCTCAATTTGTTCCTTTCCGAATACTCCGAGAACCTGGCTCACCACGTGGATGTCGTAGGCCCTCGGGAAAATCGTGCCTGTCCACCAGGCTCTCGGCGGCCGCTGGTGATAGCAGAATAGACCGATCACAATGACCGACTCTGTGAGGTCTGATGAGCACATTCTTGGGCACCACTGTTTGCGTACGAGCGGCTGAAGGTAAGCATTTTGGGGGGCGGGTGAAATTTTGCCTTCAATGCGCGTGAGGGAGACCTTGTATGCATTCCTTCCACTTTAATTTGGCGGCTCCTTTCCGCTTTCACCCGCGTCGTCCAAGAGCGGCATGTCACTGCGTGCGCTTGACGTCTGTGGTCTTCTTAACATGGCTCTTCCATGTTTTGTTGAGCAGACTCAAGCGCTGCTCGTTCCGTCATCGAATTTCTCGATCATCAGCGAAGAAGCGCGCTGACTCAGGGCTTGCAAGATTTCCCTCGAAAGCCTTCCGACGACTGAAGCGGATCGCTTTCATTCCCCCATATTGGGCTGTTCAGCCTCACTTGCGACCAGCAGTCCACTTTTGCTTGCAATGAATGCTCTTTGAGGACAATATACTGACTCTAGAAATCCAGCATTCGGGATCGTGAATGGGAAGAAAGAAACGATCTTCTTTGGTTTTCGCCGAGTTTCGAATGACTCCTCGCGTCGGCGCGCGCCTCGATGTCGGGTGATGCAAACATCAGCTTGGCTTGATCCAGCAGCTACATGTCACTGGCTGATCAGCCAAATTGGAAGCTGATCATCAGTCCGGAAATGACTCGAGGAAGCCCGCGCTTTAAGATCGATGAGCCCCCCAGGAGGTGATTCCGATCCGCATTCAGGCGCACGAGTCGAGAGACTCCGCCCGTGCATCGCTTTCTTTCCGGCTCTGAACGCCCCAAGTACTAAGAGCGGATGAGGATTTGCCTGGCCAGCTTCAAACATGGCTCTGATGCGTCAAGCACGAGGGCAGCCATTTGAGTGCCAAGGAGCGAGTAGCCTCGTGATCGTACCGCTCGCCAAGATCGCGTCCCCTATGACTGCCACCTGCTCGACACTAGAATGAATTTTGAAGTGGCTCGCGAATGCCTCGGGTGTAGCTTGACAAGCATGACAACACAGTGTGAGTGGATGGATCAGTGAGTCACGAAGGGAAGGAAGTGTCCGCGCACGCGCCCTTTGAGGATGCTTACCGCACACGTACCCGAACCGGGCAGCACAGCCTCACGCATCTCCTTGTTCCAAGCCACAGATCGGACGCCAAGCCGCGGGCAAACGCGTCAGCAGCGGGCGCGCGGGCGGGGAAGAGGCGTGCATGCTTCGGTCGACATCGGCCGACCCCGTGTAGCGCGACCAGAGAGCTAGCTGGGCCGGGGCACAGGCCGAGCAACACGTGACCTGATGGGCACCCCCGTTGGATCCTTGCCCCACGATCGTGAATCAAAAATCAAGAATCAAAGCATCACGAATCACGTGAATGGCGCTTCGTGAGTGTCGTAGGCGAGACAGACATCGTTCTCTTTGCTAATTGATTCAAGATTCAGAGGCGTCTTCTTATTTCAAGATTTTTCGATCCCAAATGGTTGGTCAAAGAACGGTGTGCCCAGCACAAGAAGTGGATGCAGCTGTGCCATCGGAGGAGTTTTGGACAGCTGATCGGCGTCCCTCGGCCTCAGTCTGCGGCGCTAGCTGAATCGCCGGATTGGCACGGATTTTCGCGCACAAATGCAAGTTCACGCTCGAGCTGTCATGGACTTTCTTGCTCTTTAGCCTTCCGACTAAGACTCGACTGCTGTATGATCATTTAGGTACGTGAGCATCAAGCCCCGGCCATTCAATTGAATGATTGCAGTAGCGACTTGACGACCTGTGGCTCTCGATGAGGCTGTGCGCATCAGACGATCAGCATCCCGTCACGTGATCTCTTTTCGCGAGCGAAATTCGGATATCTCGGCCGCATGCATGTGCACGGACGGCTCGACGCGTGACGCGACCAGCGCGAGGCTTGCGCGCGGGGGCGCGCCCTACAAGTCATGGGTACACGACTGTGCCTACCTGCACGGGGATGGATAAACTCCGGGCCGTTCTTAGCCTGCCTCTGCTCACATCGTACACCATCTCCCCATCTCCCAGACTTTGCAACCGCGCATTCATCAACACAACGTTCCACCACACTGTACACCATTCTGCCAGAGCATATCTTCTCCGCTCGATCTCCGAATGTCCTGCAAATGCTGTACAGACTCCCCAACCTTTTTCGCGCTGCTGCACAACTGCCCCACTGCGGAGATATCTCAACCAATCATGATGCGACTCCTACCTAGTCTCACAGATCGAGTGAGGGTTCGGCACCAGTAAGGGGCGCAGAACCAGTTCCTGACGCTTCTACAACTCGCATCGTTTGTCAGACTGCTGGCTTAGTGCGGTCATCATTTCACCTCATCGAGCATGCTGTCGGGCAGCGCACTCTCGGCGAGGCCGCGCTCGCACGTTTGCAGCCATCTCAAGCGTCTTTGCGCATGACATGGCCCCTACATCGACCTGACTCATCGAGGGCCACTTGGAGGTCTTGCAAGATAGACCGAGACCGGAAGCGAGCATGAGGTGCCCTCTCCCACTTAACGTTGCTCCCCATTCATCTTTGACATCGCTTGGCTGCCATCATGGCTCAGGATATCTCAGGCAAGTCTTGGAGCGGAGAGCGTATTTGCACCTGCAATTGCTGATACTGCCCGATTGCTCCCAGCTATCGGCGGGAGCTGGACTTAGATGAGCAGCCGCTCGCATATCACGCGCGGCACCTATGCTTTGGGGTGGAGAGGTTCTGGCGAGAAGGTGGGCGGGGGTGGACGGCGAGACAGTTCAGGCATACCGGATCAGCCAGTCATGAGGCATTGGGAGGATGAGGCATGGGGAGAAGTCGCCTGCACGGCAAGACTAGCGACAGGTGAGTCGACCTGCTCGTAGCAGAGGACTCGATGAGCAGGGGCGTGATGCACGTGGTGGGTGACTGACCTTTCACCGACGTTCATGCGCCGGGTGGGGCCAGCATGGATGCGGTGTTGGATGTCTGCACTCGTTTGACCCGCAGCGAATGGGCATCTGCTGGGCCCAAGTCGAGCAGCAGTCGTCTATAGGTAGCAGCGGGCGACAAGAGCATTGGATTGTGATCTTGCAGCGAAGATCTCCTGCATGGGTCGCAGTTCAGCGCCGATGTTGTCAACAACCTCTCAGCTAGCTGCTGTGTCGTCGTCCACCACCACTAGCCGAACACCTCGGTTCAGATTACTCTTCAAGCATGACCCCAGCATGCCTCACGCATCGGCAAGTCGATGCATGCCAGCACTCTAGCGCAGTCTTCGAAACGGTCCGACGGCTCTCGATCTAGGCGCGCTCCTATGCCCCTCTAAGATGGGCGAACTAGACTCGATCGTTCTCGATACAGCCGCAAGCTATCAACGTCTAGCGTCATGTCGGCCTCTATGTGCGCAGTCGCAGCCCGACCACTCAATGCGAGTGTTCCCTCTCGACACAATTCATCTCGGCCATGCTTTCAGGAACACCACGAGGGCCCGAGGCTAAACGAGCGAGCAGCGCCCGTGGCTGGGTGACGCTGGGTGCATCAACTTCAGGGAGCGACCGGAGGACCTGAACCAGGAGCTGACGATCCACGACATTCGACCCCTCGCTAGTCGGTCGACCCTAGCAAACGTCAGCACGGACGCTGTAAGTCGTATCCTATGATATTTAGTTCGCGCGAGTCAATTTCTCCAGCGCTCATCGTCATCGCTGTCCCCTTGCTTGCAGTCAAGCACCTCTTCGGCTGTGCTAGCGCATCATCAAAGCCGACGGACTACTTCCATCGCGATGCGCTCACAGGGCCTGAACGGCTGTGCCAGCGCACCCCTCAGGCTTCCGCGCTCATGCACCAACTCTCGCGGCCAGGTCCGGCGGTTCTCATTGCATCAGCTAGATCCAAATTTTCAAAAACCGCACTTCGAACGTCGTCAGACGCACCTCGTTGCTTGCCCTTCAGCGCCATGGTCTATAGGAGGAGCCATGAAGCATGCACCTCGCGGCGGGACTTGCGCAGAAGACGCTGTGTCTTTGTTCGAGCAGTACGAAGCCAGCGTGATGCCGCAGGAGGTAGTCAAGAAGGACTCTTGCAATGGCTCAGCCAATAGGTTGCCATTTATTCCACGATGCAACACCCACTGAGATGAGACATGGGTATGCTCCATCAACAACGCGACTCTACTCCCGGCGATCGGTGGGCTGCCTTCCGCCCTGCATTTCTGGTCTTACTACCATAGCGAGGTGCTCGTATCTGGTTAGGAGAGCGCCCCGACGTCGCCTCGCTGCACTCTCAGGTTAGGCAGACACCCCTGCTTACGATGTCCCTTCATCGACTGAGCTCACTCACGCTTTCTGCTTACCAGCATTTGAGGTTGTATCACTTCCTCTCCCCTCGTGCGATTCTGCTCATCGGACATCGACCGCACGCCACTGCTCTCATAACACTGGCAGTCTGGCGGTCTTGGCCTTGATCTCGTAATCAGTTTAGGACTCTGAGGCAGCGACTTTCTTCACTGCGGCGCGATGATGAGTCACAAATCGCCCGGCTCAATCGGCCTATACATGCTGTGTAAGGCGCCTTTCCCTCTTCTTCCGCTCACAAGCAAAACTCGATCGACAAGTCAAGCAGAGAAAGCGGAGGCGCATGACAGTGCCCTTGAGAGTCCTTAATCGTCTCGGATTCGCGATCGCTACTTTTGTTGGCACCTCACTCGCTGGCGCTCATCGACGAGAGTAAGAGCGCTCTTCGGTCCCTACGCGCGTGCGCTGCCTACACGCGTGCGCTCATTCTCGTTGACGCCAAATGTTGTTACGGCGGCCCAGCAAGGGCCACATTCCGTCTCGTTCTGGCGACCTCTCTCACCAGGACAGTGTCACATTCCCACCTGAGCTGTCCTCTTTGGCGCTCGTCATCATTCGTTCTCAAGCTGAGCAGGAGCAATGGGTGCTGCCTAGAAAAGACGCGACGAGAAAGGAACCAGTGTTATGCTCCTCGCAAAGCGACTTGATCGCATCGCCCCGGGCTTCTCCTCAACGTCGTGCGAACTGGACCTGGCCTGGTTCGCGCCTCAACTCGCTCATCTCGAAATTGGAAGACTCACTGCAACAAATCGACTTTCTCCACCGAGCCTCTGATCGTGGTTGCTTCGATGCAGGTCCTTGAATGGAGATTTGCATACATCCACTCCCGCCGACGACATCGAGACTAGGCGGTTCCTACGCCCTTTGGCCACATGCGAGCGGCATCGTTCAATTAAATCAGACGGCTTCGCTTGCGCACAATTAGTGTGATTCGATGGATACTGCTCTGCCTGCCTGTACGCGTCTGACAAATCCGCGTCTCCCGCAGCTCAGCTCATACCAACCGACATCCGCTTTGCCGGTCTAGCCCGGTGCTCAACATCATGCAAGTCCACGCTGCTCTTGGGCCTTGCCGGTCTATTTGAGGAGAGCTGAGCTGCGGGAGCGTCATGCACGGCTTAAAGGACCGCACAGTCTTCAGCAATGCCAAGCGGCAATGAACGCGCCAAGCTGGCACCGTTTCGCGGACTGCAACGGAGCTTCACATAGTATGAAGTGCTATTTCAAATTTTGCACCATTGTCTTGGCAAGAGGACGACGACGGCATCTCTTGCATGGGAAGTGTTGGGTCCAGAGCAACAGAGCAAGCCAATAATGGAGCGATGTGGATAGAGTCTCGATACGACGACAGGTTCTCTGGCCTACCCAGTATTACGTGCTCGAAGGACCGCATTAGCCAGGCTGGTCTTGCAAGACCCGAACTTGAGACCCTCGAGATGACCACTGTCCCACGAAGGGCGTCTTGGGCCTACACGCCGCCAGTACACATGCGCACGCGCAAAGAAGTCGCCGAACTGCCGAGCGAGCTTGGATTATGCCAAAAGGGCTGGCAACGGATAGTGACGTCTACACTTGTCAACAATACTCTGCCAGTTGCCTTGACTGTTCGGTTAAAATGTGCAACGAGACTGTCGGGATGTTCACGCCAGAACTTGCTGGATGCGCAGCATGTCTTACATGGCCTGCGTTGGTCCAATTCGATCACACCATCGAGCAGTGGAGACAGTCTTGGTCCTTCGGAAGTTCCCGCGTCCTTGGCCGAATGAAGACACGTTGCCTTGTCTCGTCGCTCAACATCTCCCGAACCGGGGCGGAAGGCGCTTGCAAAAATGTGCCGAAGCTTCAAAGCACATGTTCGATTGCAAAGACCAATGATCCCACCCTTACGATTCTAGCTCTTGGCGAGCTTAATGGAGCGGTCTCTCGTGCAAGTGAGGTCCTCTCGCACGTCAGGCAATCTGGCGGCGTAGACTCGCGAAGGGGCCGGGCCAACGCGAGCTATCAGCAGCACTGAGGGCATGGTGGGATGCGTCATGAAGGCGCCTAACCTACCACGGACGCCTCTTGCAAAAATGATGGCCTTGTGAGTAGAGGCATCCTTGTCAGCTTCTTCTGCACGGTCTCGCTCGTCCAGAGGGCTTAGCTTCTACACATCAGCCGCGCTTCGAGCCCCGACCGCGGTCACAAATCGGCATCGCGACTGCAGGGCGCTCGCTGGTCTAGGAGCAACCACGGCCCGACCTCAGTATAGTAAGACTCAAGCTGACCTCTCTCCATTTTGTATCTGCCATCGCTTGATCTGATCATAGCTTCGCGCTCTCGCCTCGATCTTCAAGACGTCGTGTTGCTGGCCACCAGAGGCTTGTTTGTGTCGTCAATGTGGGGGCTACTCCTCGCGAATGTGGGATTACAATGGAGTGAACCCTCACCTATTCCTCCCTATCGAACAAGACAACCTGGCGTCCGCCATATCCCATGCTCCTACCGACGGCAGTCAGCTGACATCAGACGGGCGATCATCTTTCCTCTCGGTCGACCCTGAACTGCTACCGCTGTGCTTCGAGCGTCGACAAGTTATCGTGGTCCAATGAGCCAAGTTGAAAACGTTTTCTCCGACGCTTGGCAGGCAACGAATCAACTTGGGAACGGGGTCGCTGAGAGCCACGACCACCAGGCTACAACGCACACGTCGCTACCTATCGCAGATCAAATGCGCGAAATGGATCATTTAGCATTGCAAATGTCCCTGCGTGTTCCTCTCCCCTCAGCACCCTTCGTCACGTGTAATTCTGAGCTCGGCTGGCATTCCAAGACGGCATAGCAGGCGGCAGGTATGAGGGCCTTCGAAGCAGAAGGATGGAAGTGGGGGCTTCGCAATGGGAACATTTCGACCGCACAAATCCTCACACGGCAGCAAATTTCTTGCGCACTTGAGGGAAGCATGGCTAGCTAGTTGCCTTGAGCCCACACCTTTCGGTGTGCCGAGTGACTTCGCGCACGGCCCTTGCGAGGTGCTTGGACTATGCGGACCTTGGACGCTTGAGACACTAGCAGATAAGACAGAATTACTTTCGTCACAGCATCAATCTTTGAGATACGCCTATCGCAGCCACCAGAGGTAAGCATCTTCTCTCACTCGTCGACAACGCCGCTGTACGAGACAAATGAGGACTCTTGTGTTGCAGTAGGCTGTGATCGGTCTGTTCAATCAGGTCTTGCCTCCGCTGCTCTCGCCACCCATTGCCATCGATTCCAAGCAATGGAACAGCTCTTAGGCAGGCTCGAGGGGGATTATTGGGCGTTTCTTGCACGACACATTCAGCACTTGGCCTTGTTGCGCCCCACATTTCTTTCTCGCGGTATAGCCTGGCCGAAATCGCTGGCACTCAAAGACAGCTGAGCCGCATCGCTGCTCTGGCATATGGATTTTGTGGCAGCTCGCGTCACTGAGGTGAATCAACTTTTCGAAGCATTCTAGCCTTCTCAAAGCTGCCGCATATCGGTTTCCACACCATAGCTTTTTCACGTAGACTCTTTTCGAGCGCTGAGGCGCTTGCTTGGAAGGGACGATCCGACATAGCGACATTCAGCAACTATTTTTGGAGGAACTTTATCTGTTATGGGGCGCGTGGCTTCGGTACACAATGTTCATCTGTCCTGGATGTCTACGGGTAAGTTGGAGCACGAAGGTAGCCTTGAGGTCTGCGGCGTCTAATTCGAAGACACGAAGCTCTGCTTATCGCATTATCATGCTCAAGTCTGGCACGAGACGAGGGCATGGGCGTCTTGAGCAGTTTTAGAGTATACTTGAAAGCTTGGTCATATTCAACACGAGAGCAGCAATCGCTAACTTGGCCCCCCTGCGCTGCTTTTCTGCCAACTCTCTTCCAGCGCCAGGGGAATGGAAGCACATTTCGTCAAGAAGAGCAAAAAAATTGTGTGTTTGCAGTATTTACCAACGCCAAGCAATCTTGACTACTGCTGGACTATTCCACCATTAAGATGGGCTAGCCTTACGCACAGTGCAAGAGTTTCCGCTTCCTCGGGACTGTGCGGAGCGATCGTCCGTGCTCAAGGACTTAGATAACACAGAGAGCTTGGATTTAGGCGCGAATTACGCTCGACATCAACAGTCGCGGAAGATAGGTGTCGAATGAGACGCGGGTCCCATACCTTTCGGCTGCTGACGCGAGACCTAAGCAGCGCGTCCGCCGCGTGGTCTGTCAGTGTCTTGGGCATGACCTCGTCTGCGTTCATGCGAGCTATCTCTCCTCTGCTGTGACCGAGGGCAAAACCACCACGTGAGCCCGCTTTCTCCGTGACGACCGCTCGGCATCTCTTATCCATACCAAGTCAAGTCTACATGTTCTTTTGCGAGTATGCTAGTTGGGTGACGCGAACAAGGTGCGCGTCCAAGACAATCAGTGTCAGCTACGCCAACAGGTCTTGTTAATTTGAATGCCGTATAGCACTGTGCGCCGAGTCATCGCATGGGCACCTAACGCCCGCCCTTGGCGCATGCGGACATCTTAACGACGAGAACAAGAGATGCAAGGCTGCGAGTCTGTCAGCAGGACTTCGACAACGCTGCCCACCATTCTGCCGTCGGAGCCCGTAGTGTCAGCTTCTCGAGTCTCAGCTCCAAGATTACCAAAACCCACCGCCTTGACCTTCGCGTCCAAGGTCAATCTTCTGGCTCAAGCGACGTCCTATTTCATCCGAACATCTAAACGGCATCTTCTACATACAGCCGCAAATTCCAGATCATGACGGAGAGAGTGAGAAGGGCTCTTCATCCGGAATGTTGCGTAGAAGCGGCCGCTTCCATTGCTAATCCGTGACCATGTTTCGACGAGGTGCAGGACGTTGCGCAGCGTCACATCGTTGGAGCTATATACTACGTCACAGGCCGTAAGTCTACGACGACGTGGACGCCTTAAAAGGGTGAGTGAAGCCGGCGGAGGGGGCGTATAATGGAGCAATTTTGAAGTTCGTTCGTGTTTCGTCCTGCGAGTTGCCCGGAAGTAGTTTGGGCTACTTACAGATAGCTGCTACGACGGGCGGATACCGACAAGCGTCTACGCAGTCCATTTCCACCATCAAGGCATTTGTTCGCTGCTTTGGAGCTCGATCCGTGTTCATTTGCGGTTCGCGCCAGTTGCTCGAGCACGCCAAGTATCCTTGTTGCTGCCACGCTGGACTGGCCCTGCAGCACCTGGCTCGCCATTCACAAGCAAGCGACCCGATTCTCTCCGTCTGGCCAAACACCGAGAATAACGACTAATACATGCATCGATGAGACTGAGCCATGTGCGGGATTGTTCTATCGCGTCTACTTCGCCAGAGAGCGCTTCAAGCTTGGGTCGTCAGACAAAGCCGAACGAATTGCGTGCTGACAGGCGTCCGGATTCGGCGCCTTTTGGTACGTCTGTTGACCACAGCAATTACGAAAGCCAGGCGTAAGCGTGGAAGTAAGTCAGCAGTTGTGAGCCCTCTCGCGGTTGAGCACCATTCTGCATTCGCCTCGCTCATCAATCTCGTCCTTCTGCAGGAGTATTTGGAGGCGAGATTATATCCTTCGCCCCAAGAATGAGCTCCGATCTCGCACCGGTGCCACAAACTTCGATATGCCAAGCGAGAAGCAGCGATCTGGTGGAGTGGGAGCAATGTGGCGTGGCGGAGATCGAGCACGATGGGCTCGTTGCTGCTGTGGGAGCTGAAGCGTCGAAGCAAAAGGTGAAGCAGAAGGTCATGGCTGAGATGGTTTGGGCCGAAAAGCAGAAGAAGCGCGTTCACATGCTATGCTCGGTGGCGCGCTCTCGAAGCTGAGCCTCGTGAGCGCTAAAATTCCTTCGAGCTGAACGTTGAATTGGGCGTGTCGGAGTGTTGCAGGCTGGGCATGCAAAGGTGTGAAGCTGCCGAGAGCGAACAAGAGCAATCGATGGGGTGGAGTTCGGCGCCAGTGAAGAGGCGGTACGTCTCTTGACCGCTCGCCATGCGCATGTACTCATCAAAAATTCGTACTGACTTTACTGGTACCATGATGCTCCCAAGGGGGCTGAATGTTTGCGCCTAGCAAGATGACTCGCTTACACCACATTCCGTCCGCCAAGCGACCGGATGCCTGGGTTGTAGCTGTACGTATGAGGCTGATGAAGCGGGCGAGTGCTTTGTGAAGGAGTGGTCAAGCCAAAGGAGTGCTGCACTTGCCGTGAAGCCACACCGAGTCTTACTTCACATATATCATAGAGCTGCGTCTCAATCTTACGACTTTTGCATGTCAGTGCCCCTCTTGCTCTGCGAGCTTGACGCCTCTGCCCTTTATTCTCGTGATAAACGACGTAGCGTTGCCCAGCTCCTCCACCATAGGCTCGTCGAACAAAGCACGCATGCGGTACAGGAAGCCTCTTTCTTGACGATGACTGCCGGCGAAGAACACATTCACGAACGCTTGTCACTGATCGCCATTTTTGTGAAAGCGCCGAAGGGATGATGAAAAGAAGGCAGAACGCTGACAATGCTCTCATAGATCTGGCCACGGCGCTCGCTCAGTAAGGCGCGTCTTGCATGTAACTCTTGCTTTCGCTCTTGCGGACTGAACGAGCAATGCCATGTAGCAGCTTGCTCTCGCTATCCCTAGTCAGTCACCGGTCTGAGAGCTTGCTTGGGTTGTCAATGCAATCAGGATGGAGGAACAGGCGCCCTCAGCTACGCGCACGGTCTAGCAGGCAACTTTTTCGAAGGAGCCCACTCACAATCAGTCTGGAAAGCCACTACAATCGCACAGCTTCTGAGTTGCAGTGCGTACTTGACGGCTGCCTTTCGGTGGACGGAAAGGTAGGACTACTTCTTCGTCCTGTTAGAAGCCGGACCCTTCCAGCCCTTTGGTCCGCTTGGAGGGTTCGCGGAGCCGGAAGCTGCCGACACTGATGTCGACTTCGGGCCGCTCGGAGGGTTCGCGGAGCCGGAAGCTGCCGACACTGATGTCGACTTCGGGCCGCTCGGGTGGGGAGGAGCGGATGAAGAAGGGAACCGAGAACCCGTTGATTTGGGGCCGCTCGGGGGAGGAGGAGCGGATGATGAAGGCAACCGAGACACTGCCGACGTTGCATGGGGTCCGAAAATCAAGGGAATCGAAGTCGGGATTTCGGAGGCGGAAGCGGCAGCAGAGGGCGAGAGAGCGTCACTAATGGCCAGGCCGGAGGGGGTGGCAAAGGCAACAGATCCAAAGGCGGAGCGGGTCAAAGTAGGGCCAACCCTCTTGAACGGCACTTGGTCTGCTAGTGGGCTGTTTGTGGGCGGACGCTTGTTCCCACTGCCACTGCCCTGTGCCGCAAGAGGGGCATTGACGTCCTCTACCTGGTCCAGAACGCTCTCCTCTTGCGGTTCCTGTTTGACCGTAATTGCAGGGCCCTGCTCTGTGGCGTCTTCGTCATCAACGCTCTCCGAAGGGCCAGCTTCGTCAGGGCCTGCTACCTCTCCTAAAGGTCTAGGCAACAGAGCCTTAGCGAGTGCCTCAGGCAGTCTGTCGAACCTCTTCGTCATCTCCTCCATGACCAGATCGAGAGTCACCTCTTGACTCCGGACACGCCCCTCCTGGGCGAGCTCCTCAATCGCTTTAGCCTGTAGGTAATAGGTACAGTAAGAACGCTAGCTATCTCAGAAGCACGGCTCTTCAATGTCACGTATGCCGCACGCACGCGTGCATACAAACGGACGATCGCATGTAGACACCTTCTTCATCACTACTACCACCGAATAGATGACTCAGAATGTCGAATCGAACACTCACTCCTATGAGACCTGACAAGCACTTGGCGTGCTCGGCTTCGCTGTTGAATCGGTGCCCAGGCGGCACCGTGATCCTCAGTAGCTTGGCTACGTCGGACATATTTTCGATCTGGGGATTCGGTCAACAGAGCGACTAGAAAAGTCAGCATGGGAGACCCGCTACCAACAAAGCCGGGTTTCGAGGTGCGCGACTCACAGCAACTTCAAGGTTGTACGAATTCACAAGACTGTAGGCGTGCAACCACTTCTGGTACAAATGCGAATGGGCCTCTGTGAGGCTCTTGATGTACGCCTGGTGGCGCAGGCGCTCGCTTGTGGGCAGATTTCGCTGGATCTCCTTGAGTCCCTCCTCTGCCTCCTGTGACTGCTTTAAGATTTGTGGGTCCACTTCCATCTTCGCTTTGAGCTTTGATTTTGATTGCGGCATCGTGAAGCGACCTTAGAGTCAAAAGTGTTTCGTGTGATGGACTTGGGTGGTGATCAATCGTGAATGCGTGAAGAAAGGGACGCGTCTGCTGAATGGTGATGGCAGAAAGCAGGCAGTTCACGGCGCGCCTGGATGCAGATGGTCGTATGGCCTAGCAGACTCGCGAATCAGACTTCTGAACGAGCGTCCAAATTCGCCAGCACCAGCACGGTCACCACTTTGAGCGAGTGCGCTGAGCATCTGCTGCAGGCAGCAAGCCAGCAAGGTCGAGCAATTAACACGCACCGCATCAGCCAGTCGCCGCGGCTGCAAGCGTGACGAGGCACACGTCCAGCACGCGCGCAAAGGCTGCCAACACGTCAGCCCCAATCGATTGATTGGTGCATGATCCATCTTCAAACAAGAACGCGACATGATGCCAAAGCTCTGCCTCGCCCGAATGTGACTCTGCTCGCCCTGAAGGCCAATCTTGAATTAATCAAAATTACGTGATGGCGAATGGGTGACCACGGATCTTGGCTGCGATCTGTACTTGACTCGCATTTCAACCATTTTGACGCGCAACCTGTATTTATGCATCGCGTTCAGAAGTCTACTCGTATTCTGTTCGGCCGAGTATACGACCCCTGGTCTACTAGCTGACCTTGACTCAAGGGATAGGTCAGGGCTCTTCTACATGCGAAGAACATGTCCATGATTGCCGCAACTTCAAAGATGCCTGCCGAAGTCAGCCCTGCTTGGCGGATATCGCAAGGGGCGTAAATCAGTCCGAGAGTGTCGGAACACCTTATTCTTCCTCAAAGTCTGCGACTCCAGGCTGCCAAGTGAGCGCTCTTCATCACCTTTCATCTAAATTCCGCTTCACGGAGGTCGAGCCGCATTTACGAGCAGTGCATGGCACATGGCCAAAGTCGAGACAAGTGGTGTCGCGCATGCGCTCATGCATGCATATGTGCATCAGATCACACGCACGCACTTGCAATAAGACGCCATCATCCAACTGTTGGACATCGGCGATAGTGGTGCACGCAATTCACCGCCGCGTTGAGTACCAGAACATACGTCAGGCCGAGCATCGTACGGCCAGAGAGTGCTTCGCTGCCATCCTCCGTTGGGAGTCTCTGCGTGTCGGATACTCGTTCGGGAAGATCTGTGCCCTTCGGCTCGTTATTTTGCCGCAAGCCAGGAGTGTGTCGAGACGAAAGTTGCAGCTTGCTGCAATTCAGCCAAAAGTCTTGTCTGTCATCGTGCACAAGGAGCACTGAGTTTCACCACGCTTTAATTAAGAGTGATCATTCGCAGCCAAAGAGTGTGTATGTATAGACGCAAACCAGGCAAAAAGGAAAGCAAGCAAGCATGTGATTTTCGCGAGGCAAAACTATACGGCTTCCCCCCTGGGTTCCCCGGCGTTATTTTTATATTTAGTTTCACAAGGTGGCTTCGAACCTGATCCTGGTCTGAGCAGCGCGTTGAATAGTTTACCTCAATCGGCCGCCTGCAGCTTCACGCTTGCCGTATGGCGCGCGTTTTATCCAAAAGTGCGCGCGTTACAACTGCAGCACGTCCCAAAGTGGCAAAAATTAGAGGGCGCGGCAGGCACATAAACAGCTGCGAACCTCCTTCATGGTATGAGCGACACATACATCATGATCCATCCCACAACTCTCGCCACCCTCTCATGGAGCTCACAGTGTGGATTCACGAATGGTGAAATTGCGACTATCTGATTGACAATGTGACTGTCTAGTCTTGAGTGGCGCAAAGCGCGGTGTTCGATTCTATTCACAAGAGTACGACCTTCATGACGATAGAAGTACTCGTTCATACCTGCAGGCGAGGGCAGCGCTCTCTTGAAAGCACAAGTTGATTCAAAGTTGAGTTGATGGAGGCGCTCGATCAAGTCTTGTCGACGAGCCAGGTCAGCCACGTCCAGGGCGCAGCCATTAATTGCCGTCAAGCGAAGTGATCAGGCGCGGCCAAGTCTCCCTGGACCTCCGAGTCCTCCTTGATAGGGACAGCGTTGTCGCGGGCCGGTGGCTGCATAGAGGTTGCTGGATTCTCTTGAAAGTCCCACTTGTATTCATCCGTGGTGAAGGTAGCGAGCAGGTCGGAGAGCTCGTTGACCTTGGCGATGACCGCCTCTTTGCTCATGCGGGCTGCTGCGCGTCGGACCTGCTGTTTCTTTACGTGGTCCTGCGATCATGGCGAGTTGAGAGAAAAGTTGTAAGTGTCTGACCCACCTCATTCTGCGTTTCGACTTATCCCGACAAAGTGCGTCAGGCACTTGATGTAGTCCATGTCACTCTCGAAAGCGCCACGATTCGGCATGCAGAGGTCGAAGTAATCGGCTACCATAGCGAGCGTTTCAATCTGCAGAGGGCAGAGGAGAAAGAAGAAGAAGAAGGAAGGGGAGAGATGAGGTCTTCGCAGTCAGCGGGATGATTTTCACTCGCTGATACAAAAGCGTTAATCGTCCTGGTTGAGCAGCTCTCCCCTTCCAATACACCAATTGAGCCAGCTGACGTTGACCGAAACCACTTTCGCTACCCAGTGTATGCGCACTCAGAAGACAACACTGGCACTCACCATGCTGTCGATCTGAGAAAAATCGAGAGTTAGAAGCACGTAGACTGCTTTGTGCATCTCCTCGACATGGCTCAAGGCCTTCTCGATCTGTTGCAGGTGAACGAGAAGCATCAGGCGCTCCTGCGGGGGCCGCGACTGAATCATGCCGTGGAGAGCCTCAAGCGCCTCTTTCCCATTGGTCACAATCTCTTCGTTGAGCTTGAGACTTCCGTTCAGCTGCGGAGCTGGAGTCGGCGGAGGAATGTTGGTCATCTTGCGTGCAGCTTTTAGAAAGAGGGGGAGGTCAATCTGGTGATGGTCAAGAATCAAGGTGGTCGCGCTCTTGACTACTGTCCTCCTCGATCTCCTCAGCCTCTCCCAGCCGATCGAATAGCGCCCACAAATGCACGCCTTCGAGGCCCTCATTTGAATATGGATACTCACGACTTTGACCCGCGTTGTGATTCTGATTAGGTCGAGAGTTGTGAGTCCTCTTTCAGTCAGCCCGAAGCAAGCAAGAATTCCGTGGGGCGAACGCCATGGTGCAGCTGGTTTGCCAGATGTGTGCAGGAGCGCAGTGTTCAGCGCCCGCGGGCTTTCCGGTCCATCCCCAACAAAGGCGAGTCATGCATCACGCCATCTTCGCGACTTTTGACTCTTCTTTGCTGTTCTGCTGAGCTTTCCGGAGCTGTCTCAGCGCCCTTCCTTTGCCTTCGAGTACTTGATTTCCGATTCAGACGCTAGCTGCCCGACCAATTTTTCCCTGTGGCCGAGTAAGAGTTCACAAGTGGTGCATCATGTATTTTGAGTTATCTCCTTCCTGGCGTTGCGACGATGGTCGGTGATCTAGCTGCCCGAACTTTATCCTGTAGCCGAGCAAGTATTTACGGTTGGAGCCATAAAGCTGAGTCCTTCCTGGCCTAGTAGCTCCCTGCTCTCGTCACTCCAAAAGCGGGTCGATCCGCAAGGCTGACTATCGAGGTTGGAACGAGCGACTTGTCAGCCAAGCGCCGTTTCTGCAGCCGAAGCCTCCCACAGTCCATCGGCTGCGCCTTGTTGGAATCCTCGAAGCGAAACCAAGGCCTTCGACCTCTCCCTAACCACTCTCGGATGCCTCCGGCAGCGCAACTCAGCAAGGAGCCACATGACAGAAGTAGCCTGATCATTCTAAGCTGCTCTCCAAAAGGCCGCTCCGCACTCACTGCTCGTGTGGCTCGTCGAGAGGTCCGAAGCCAGAGGCGCCTGAACCTTCCTTTGGTTCGCTGCTACTCACCAGTCCAGCCCTCGGGCCCCGCATTGATCTTCATTGAAGGTATAGTATAACATGAGGATCTAAACCTTCCGCCGCGCCAATCGAGATCGACAAACATCCTTTCAAGTAGACTGGTCCGCTAGAGGAGATTGGCTACGCGAGGTCTGTATGCCGCTGGCTCTTTGGTCGGTCTTCAAGCTCAGTGGTGGAAATCGCGCAGAAGAGGATGAAGGTGCAAGCGGAACGTAGGCGCAAGAGTCAAGTGGCTCGCTCGTAAAGCGAGAATGCGAGTGTGAGAAAGGTGTGTATGGACCCATACCGATCGGCGTCAGACTTTACCTCTCACGCCAACGATTCCCACAGCTTCAGAGGGCCCAAGGTACAGTGCGCAGCAGCGTTCACCAGATTGAGCAGCCCAACAGTGTGAGTCGTGTAGCTTCACTTTAGCGGTCTACCGGTCATCAATTTGACGCCCTGGTCTGCGTTCGCATTAGGATGTCCAGAGGACACCATACCTCCACCCGGGGCTAGCATCTCATTTACCCCTGACCATCACCGACCATCGATTCAAAAGGCAACACGTAAAAGATGTCCCCGGTCGGTAGAATCCTGGCGCACGATGCAGGTGTGTCAGCGATCCGATCATTCGAGGGTGTCAACTAGCAGGCCTCAAATCGACCTGCGCTCACTCGGCAAATGCGATATCCTCGGGAGCGCTGTATGGCAAGAGCATCGGATCTGATTGGCCTCTTCAGCCGCTGTAGACGTCGGTGGACCCTCGCTCAAGCCAGGATTCGAAGGCGAGTCGAGGCTGTTGCGACCCGTGGCGGCGCTCGACTGGCGCGCCAAGATATTGTGAGCTGCGTCGTGTCAACTTCGATGGCATTGTAGATCTCAACACCTCTTCTCCGCTTGGTCAGAATCTTATGTATACAGTGTACTCTCTCGTCGACCCTGATCTTGGCTGAAGGAAGGTTGCACGCGCTCGTGTCGGGGTCACAGCCAGATATCGGTGCGCGTGGCAGAATGAGTGAGTGGACCAATTGCATTCGCAGCTGATCGGGATAGTTGTGGCGTGGTCAAAGATACTAGCAAGTGACTCGCATTGGCTCCGCAAGTCGCTCGAAGGACGAGCCGACCACCAAACGATGTCAGACTGGCTCGACCCATCGCATTGCAAGATCGCTAAGCTGTGATCTCGCTGTCAGATCAGGGAAGCAGCCGGCAAGCCCCGACTCAAGACGGCCGCTGAACTCCGAGCGGCAATGCT
The DNA here is from genome assembly GCF_003144195.1 of Ceraceosorus guamensis. Lineage (NCBI taxonomy): Eukaryota > Fungi > Basidiomycota > Exobasidiomycetes > Ceraceosorales > Ceraceosoraceae > Ceraceosorus > Ceraceosorus guamensis. The sequence goes on from NW_020290035.1 coordinate 153,607, forward strand.
TCCAGTCAAAGTGGACATTCCTCATCGATATCCCTCATTCAGATTGACGCTCCGTGTATGTTGCAATGACGATCCGCTGGACAGCACAAGAACCATTGAGTTGGCAACTGGCGCTGTCGTTGCTGTGTTTGCCACTCGCTCGTCCCCCGCGAGGCTGTGAGCGTTCTTGCTGCCTTTAGCCGTCAGCTTGTTTGAGAGGTGATCGGTTCAGGCTCTTGCTGGTTTCTATCGCTGTCATCTTGAAGAGCCAACTCTGTGGCACCCTCGTCCGCTTCCATCGGGCGATCTTTGCCATTCTTGATCGGTCTCCGGGAAAAATAAAGGTCCGTCGCTCTCCTTTGACGTGAGAGACCCAGTCTCGCGCGCTCTCGGCTATTTAGTTGCTGCGTTCTTGAATACCGACCCTCTCGCAAAGTCGCACAAGTGTTCGTCGTGTCTGAAGCTGGCTCAGTCGCTGCACCATTCGTGGCCTCTGCTCCTCGTTGTCTATGCACCATCTCCGCTCCGATGAATTCTGTACAAGGGGGCGAAGGGTCAAGAGAGTGTCAGACACTCCAAGGCATGCGTCACGTACTTGGGCCGGTATCCACTCACTCTTTGAGTGTGCAGGATCACTACAGATCACCCATGCCAAGCCGCATCTTCTCTCCTGTCCCCTAGCAGAGGCTTGGGCATGTCTTGGTTGCACAGTCTGACGGGGTCGATTTGGCATCTCTGTTCGCCTAGGGTCTTTCAGCCGTGCGTGCTCCGACCCAATGCTCTGTTGATAGGAGGTCGAAAAGATTCTTGCGCCTACAGACCGGCTCCCGGCTCGGACCAGGATTGAGAAATAGCGCGCTCAGCGCTCAGTGTGGAACAGGCACGCCACGCTCTAAAGAGCACAAAGGCCCTCAGGATGCGCTTTCGGTATTTGATTGCCATGTTGAGATCAAGAGTTCCGGAATTGACAGTGTTGGGAGCGCCTTCCACTTTTGGTCTCGCCGTGTCAGATGCCAAAAGCGCAAGGGCACAATGACTAAAGAATCTCTGCTGCGAGACATAGGGCGATAACGTCAGTCAGCGAATGCTGGTCTCCACACATGGCTGGTCAAGCTATCGAGCGACACACTTACTCCGATACCGTCGATGATTATCGAGCAGCAAGGGTTCCGCACGCTGCGAGCGCTGCCTTCTCGGAGTTGAACATCAATCACCCACGGATCGCAGGTTGCGCGTTGTTACGCAGGTGCGATGTAGCTGGTCGAGGCGTCTTGCACGTTGGGCAGTCCTCATCGACGAAATCAGGTGGTGCCAGTCGCAGATGAGAAAAGCTTGGAGCATTGAGAGATGCCGGTCGGTCTTTGTGATCGAGGCACGAGTCTGATTATGGTGCTTCGCGAGGTCTTTGGCTTCCACTCTTTGCTGGGAAGTTGGCAGGGAACGGATGGAGCAGGCGCCTCAAAGCATACATAGCGAGTCAAGAAGAAATTTCGTGGCGCCCTCCCGTAGAACAACAAAGGTAGCACGTAGTATTGACGCCGCCGACTGAGGGCTTGACCGAGGGAATAAGGAAGAAAGGGGGATTGAGCGGCCGAGCCGAGATGTGATACACGTGCCCGGAGGCTCTCGCCTTCACTAAGCCTTCCGCGAGCCGCCCATCCTCTCTTGACCACCTCACGCTTACTTTGGATGTCTCCCTGGATCGATCGGTGCTCGCAGTGGTCCAGCAATTTCTGTGACCGCTCATTTGGACGTCTTTGTGCGCCACCTGAGAGCGGCTGACCCGAACTGCAGCTGTCTGTCAGGTTTGCTGCAAGTGAGTAGCGGGCTGTGCTGTGCGCTTGAAGCTGGTAGACTATGGTGCTTGTCTGCTCTTGAATTTATTCCCTTTGAGGATCTTCTCCAGACCCGATTCGTATGACCGCGTGCTTAGGTTGGATCGTCTTTCTTACGCGCCTAACAGCGCCTCTCAAAGGCCTAAAGGCTAGCGCACTGTTGCGGCAGTCGACAGCCCGAGGGGCCAGATTGACGATGCATCATTACGCCCGCCGACACAACGGCTTGAGCGTATAGCAATTGTGCTGCCGTGACCTTCGAGACTGAGACCGCTGGCGCAACGCTGCCCCCGGTGCCCTTGAGGTGTTGAAAATTTGCTCAAAGCCGTATCTCGTGCACGAGAGCGACAGACCTGTACAAATGCTTCTCATCTTCACATGGTTCAGATGCATTGACTGTGACGTGGTGGCTGGTGGCGATGAAGCGCCTCTTGAATCTGAATGCCCAAGCTATATGACCGTTTGCGTTGCAAGCTTCCCGATGGACGTAGACCCGGAGCTTAAAGCAGACATGCTGAGTGGTGTGCGCATGCGAGGTGTGGATGCTACGAGCCTGCTGCCCTCTTTGACTGTTGATACCCGTGCCGCGGGATTGAGAGAGTCAGCTGAGCGCTTTTGAGAGAGTTGTAGCTGAGCGTGTCAGGGAAAAATAAAGATGCCGCTAAGAGATCGATGTGGTTCGCGATGGAGCAAAGCCGAACGATGACCAAGCTAAGCTCCTGTGGTCACCGCCATAATGAATTCTTGCTTGCGACTAGTCTGTTGGAAGATGCTGCCGATTAAAGCCGGCATCCAGCTTTGTGGGCTGATCGAAGTCCAGTGGCTGCATCTCTTGAGTCTCTCTGCGCAACCTCCGCTAACGAGGTGCTCATTCAGAGCTGTGAAAGGTGATGGAAGGTTGCGAAGCTCTCCTCTTTTTTGATAGTCGGCCAAGCCTGCAGAGATTTGTTCGAGGGTTGCAAGCGTCGAAGAGATGAGTTCAGGGTGTGCCCTTTCCCTTCCATTGGTGATGGGTGCGGCTTAAGAGAGGCTCGCAGCATGGTAGTCACTGCTTTGTTTGGAGAGTAAGGAGCGGAGTCGAGTCAGCTCAGCGCATTTCCACCAGCTCGCGCTGCTGGGCAATTATGTCGTTACACTGCTCTCTCCCGCCATGTGTTCATCTCTTCGACTCACTTTGCTGATTGCACTTGAGTGAAAGCTCATCGAGAGCTTGCGAGCCGCGATCACCCCTGGTCCGAGACTCAGCTAGACGCCGTGCTTCCGTGGATCGAGCTAGTTGTCCGCCTGTGCAGCAGGTGCTGCGGCAATCAGCGACGCACTCTGGCGGCATGTTTGGGGTGGTCTTATGAAGAGCTGACTTCTCATCTAAGCCCACATAGGAGCCGAGCCGATTGCAGGCAGCAATGTGGTGGATTCCCGCCCAGACTCCAGGTAAGAGCGAGCGCTGATGCCGAGGCTGCGCAAGAGCTGCGAGCGACGCGCGTGGTCGAGGTCTTTAGCAGGCAGCTGAGCGCAGGTCGAAACCCCGCAGGTTCTGCATACAAAGGGGGATGCTGCACACCTCTGCACAGCTGCAGCCTCTGAGTGATGCGGGTTCCAAATGCAAGGTCAGCTTATCGGCCGCGTTCCCGCAAGAATGCAGTATGCTGTATACGGGGCTTCCAGAAGCTTGCTAGCCCCGCCTGGATGCTGTGCTACTCACCAGTCTCGGTCTTTTTGGCCATCACTGTGCTCTTGAAAGGGCTCGAGGTCAGACCAACGCCGATCAGATTCGCTTTAGGAACGGGATCGCAGTGGGGGCTTAGGAGAACTGTTGTGTCAGCTCAGCCTCTGCGTGGTCAAAGGAGGGACTCGAAGCTTCGTCCATCCATGAGCTCCACCGATTCGGCGCGATGTGCTGGCCTTGAGGAGGGCTTGTATGCGTAGCAAAGGGAGGTAGCGAAGGCTGTGCGAGCTGGTGTGTCCGACAGCGGCGGCGAGAGCGTGCGAAGAAGCAGCCCAGTAAACCCTGTGGGCATCAAAGGGTCTGCGATCTGATTAAGCAAGGTGCTCACTAAGAGTGCGAACCCATGGCCACCTCATCGCAATTAGGGAAGACTATCGAGAGCGGATGCGCATGTGTGGCTGCGTCGGAGACTGAGAACAAGACAGGCTTCTTCGGGAGGCACTAGACGGGTCGCGGGTAGTTCGAGAAGCGGACGGACGGCGTGCCGTTGATTGCGTGCGCTTCATCGCCAGTCATTGCGGGCCGGCGCTCATCGACGTCGTTCGAAGCCCGAGCTTGCTCGATTAGTGGCTCTATGCGTTGGACTGTAGAGGCGCTAGTGGCCAGGAAGCAAGCATGCGGTGCAAGGTCGGACCGGATTGAAAGGGAGGAATGCAGCATGCAGGCGGGAACAAGAAGGCTCGGTCCAATCGAGCGCTTCGCTTACCGCAGCGCTCGTGCGTGCAGATAGCGAGAAGGAACCGGATGTGAGCCGCAAGGAAGGTGTCCAGTAATGGGCTGCTGGTTGAGCATCACTCACGACTCTTGAAATCCGAACAGCTTGGCCGCAGCGGTCGATACGAAAGAGCGCCAAATTCAGTCACAAATGGCCGGATGGATGGTAAATGGCCGGATGGATGGTGCTGGTTGACTCGCATCAGACTGCAAAGCCGAAGCGTTGCATGGTAGGTTGCTGAACATGTGAACGCGGGCTGGTACAGGTGCATGCTCAAGTGGCTGCTGTGCCGATTTTTCGAAGTTTGTATTGCGCGCTCGGGGTCGATTTTGCGAACTTTGTATTGCGCGCCGGGGGTCGATTTTGCGAACTTTGCATGGCGCGCTGGGGGTCGATTTTGCGAACTTTGCATGGCGCGCTGGGGGTCCAAATTGCGAACTTTGCATCGCGCGCTGGGGGTCCAGATTGCGAACTTTGCATCGCGCGCTGGGGGTCCAGATTGCGAACTTCGCTTCGCCGGCCGCGCTATTCAAGAATGCGAACGCGGGCGACTCTGCGTCCAGGAGCATAGAATACTCTCGACTTTCTGTTTACACCGCCTAAAGCCGTTTGTCCGCGTCCGCGCCCGTCCGCACCGTCCGCGCCATGCGAACGCGCTGTAGGGTAGCGTGCGCGCGGCATGCAGCTCAGTCCTGCTGCACGAAGTCTGTTGAGTGACGTATTTGACAATCACGTGACCCGCGGGACGTGACGGAAATTTGAATATCGTTTCGATTTGAAAGGAGCAAAGTGAGTTTGCGCGGGAGATTTTGAATTGCGTACGCGTTTTTAGGAAATGGTACACTGCGCGCCTGCAGGCCGCACGTTTCCGGGGAATGGTACGCCTGTGCGCGCACTGCCCGCTCGAAGACCAGACTTTCACATTTTAGGCCCGTGCGCGGCGCGCCTCGAGAATTGAAGAGTTGGCATGATCCTTGAGGTGACAAAGCTATAGCTCGTCTTCCCACCCTGCGGCTTCCCTACCGTAGTATTAAGCAAGCTTACTCCAAACACAGCGCACTCTATTCATTGACCTGATTGCCGCTCTCACACTCGCTTCACAGGGACACAGCAAGTCCTGAGCTGGAGTGATGGCGCGCGTCGGGAAGGCTCTGCGCGCTAGCCGCGCCGCGCGCCCTCGCGAGAATGCAGCATCCACAAGCTATGGGTCAGCCCACCAAATGACTCATCGTCGATGCTGGGAAAGCTAGACACCCGACACCCTCACCAGGGTCTCATTCTTGCACAGTACATAATAGCTCGTACACCGGCTTTGCACAGCACATTACAATGACATCGCGCCGAAGCGGCAAGGGTGGCAGGTAGACGATCACCAGCGAAGATGGTCCGGCAGAGGTCGCCATATCCAGCAGAGACAAGGCATTCGAGCTTCGCAGCTTGCGCATGGGCACTGAAGCGCCGGTCGAAGTGAACAGGGGATCAAGTGAACAGGGGATGGGCGAGCGGCTGTATGCGCTTAGCGCGTACGGATGGCGTGCTCAAAGCTCAAGAGAACGGGTCAGGAAGGAAGTCAGGAACAAGCAGCCGGCGGACCGGTCAAGATGTGAGCGTGAGTCATCTTTCAGTAGCTGGCACGTTCGTACTGTTCGTCTCAGGGCTCTGAGAGCATAGCTGACACCAAGCCGTGGTCAGTAGGTGGCGCCGCGCGTCTTTGGCACCAGCAAAGGACTGCCAGGGCTCATCCGAAGATGGTGTGGTCACGCGCTGTCACGAGCGTTCAGGACACACAAGCCTAGCCAGCGTGAAGGATCCATTCATGCATTCCCTCTTCCGCAAGGCTATCACCGAGGTGTCGTATGGGCCGAGGCATATGGCGTCTGAGCTTCTTCGCCTTTCAGGCCGTTCCAGCCCCGGCAACAGCTACAGTCTGGGGCCGCTGCAGCACACCTCAACTCCCCTGTGCTGCTCGGCACTCCAAGGAAAGGTCGCGAAGATCGACATAGGAAGAGCGAGGGGCCCAATGACCCCATGACCCACAGCGCCAAACTGGGTTGAGCGCGCATCTTCCTCAAGGAATCCGCCTCCGCTCTCATCTCCGGCCGCATTCTTGCCTCGCACAACGTCTCAACGCGCACAAGTCCGGACTACTTGCGTTTTCGGAAGGCACCCGCTCCCGCCCGCTGCGCTGTACAGGCACGAGAACGGTGACCTGCTCTGTTCCAGCTGCCGAAAGTAGGCTATGGCGAGCTGCCCAGCGCAGTCCGGAACACCTAGCAGAAACGGGAGAGTCGCTTCGCCGTTTTTTTCTTGCCAGCGGAGCAATTGTTTATCTTCGGGCTGTCGGGCATCGTTGAGCTCGTGGAAGCACAAGGTTTCGCCGGGTTGGATTGCTAAGTGGCGGATCTAATGGTCGATAGAGATGCTGATCTCGTGAGTTCGGCAGCTATTTGACTAGAGCACAGATCCAGACCACAGCACACGGCCCAAGGTACTTACACTTTTCATCCAACCTTTCTTGTCTGCGATGCTCGCACCCACGCTCTCCCACCGCCGCTGCGTGTGTAGACTGTCTACGCGCACGTCTCAGTCAGAATATCTTTTCTAGGTCAGCCGGTCGACAAGGCATATCCCAGAGACCCAACGCTCGCAGGTGCAGAAAATCAGCGAAATCGGCCAGGACCTCCCCTACTCTTCGGGGCCCTCTTGACGCGTTGCTCTCGCCGAATCGCTACAGACAAAAGATTGGCATTCCTCTTCGATCGCGCATGACAGAGCGCAGCAGCGGGCTTTTGAGCGGACAACAAGCTCAGCAGTGGGGATCACATTGGATGAGAAGACTGTAGACAACTTATGTGGTCCAATGGCGGGTGTGCAAAGGGTAGCGCGGAACAGATGCGGAAGCGAAGCTAGTCCGCACAATAAGTGGTGGCCGAAGAACCTTGGCAGTGTCAGGTAAGTGACTTGCGACTCGCTCTGTTCCTGGCTGAGTGCTGTCCAAGAGCTGACCCCGTCCGGTGGAAGTTCAGCAGGCACCTTTAAGCAGCTATGGAGCTTCCAGTCATTCCGTGCCTGTTCAGGATCCCATATTCACATTTCGCCAACTGCACTGCCGGCCTCCGGGGGAACGCCGCTCGTTCGCAGGGCTGACTGGCCAACCGCACGTTGTCGCCGCATAGCCAATGCCATCTCAAGCCACGCCGGCGGACTTCTTCAGAGCTGTGAGTCGAATACCCATGCGTGTTTCAATCAAAGGATCGTGCAACGCTGACCAGGGCAGACGATAGTATCTATGCCAGCTGTCATCACCCTTGCCTATGACCTTCTCACATCGGCGTCATCGCAGATCCTTTCGGCTGTCAGGTCTACAAGTACTCATTCCCTCGGATACGGACCTTGCCGAACGCCTTCTCCCACCCTCCTCGAGCGACGCTCGATGCTGAAGCACAACAAGCACACTGAATTCGAATGGACAGCGTATCACTGACGAGAGCACGAAGAGGCAGCTTCGACTACAGCGATAGCTCTTGCGTCCCCAACAACCCTGGCCCTCCGAGCAGATGCTAAATGCCCGAGAACCAAAGGGCTCACATTTGGGAGCTGCAATCACTCGCGCAGATCCGACGCTTTCGAAATGCGAATGAATCATCAGATGTGCGAGGGGAGAGGGTTGGTGATGGAGGCCTCATCTGACTACATGTACGGCGCATGCGAGGCCAGAGTCACCTCTGCCTCTAGCAAGCGACTTACCAAGGTGGACGAGGACCAACACAGCGGTTTAGGCCATGTATGCGACCTGTCGGAACAGCAGCACGGCGGTGGGTGAGGCCACCAGACAAGCGAGCGTGGCTCGCGCTTAATGGGCATGCGATTCACGATCCAAGCATTGATGGTCCTGCAAAAGCTGGATGATGTATGCGACTTTCTGAGGCTTGATGCAAGACGATGTTATAAGCGGACGCAGAATCTCGAGACAATGAGAGAGCAGGTTAAGTCAAACTCAGATTTGCGCCGGTCGGTTTTGCTCAGTCACACGGCGCTCGACAGAACACGAATGACGACGTCGATTGCGGCCGGTTTGTGGAACAGAGAGTGTATGGAAGGGTGATGGATAGTGTCCTGGCGAGAGAGACTTCGATGAGGATCAGGGTCAAATTGCGACCCTCTTCTTGCTCAGGAGCAGCATATGGCTGATGATGGAACGATTAGGAGACACTGTACCAGGACGAAGAGTAGCGTTTGAGATGAGATCTGTGCGGCGTAGCATGGGGTCCCGCCCTGATTCGACGAGCTCGACGCTACTCACGACAGGCAAATCCGCCTTGATTCCACACCTTGATGATGTGAAGGTGGGTGATGTCGTGCCGAGACAGGCTTTGAGAGTGCGCGACATTGAGGAGCAGTCGAGTCTGATGAATTGTGGCGAAGCTTCGACAGACAGGAAAGGGAGGCTGACCCTTGGTCTTCTCGCATTCAGCTGGACCCTCCACCGCAGACCACATTAGCTCTTGCGCCTACTTACCTGCAGATATGACCCTCGGTCTTTCCGGCTTTATCTACTCAAAGCGATCCGACATTCAACGATCAGCTTGCTTGTCTGCTCCCTCTGCGGCTCGGCCCGCGAGCAGGGCGTCGATGATGGCCTGCAACACATGACAGCGGTCAGAGAAGTGGACTAACTTGATACAAACGAATAGAGACTCACATTCAAGCGCTTGATTTCTGCCGCTTGGGTTCGCACCATTTCCTCCTGATTCTTCATACTCTGGGCCTGAGCTTCGCAAGCCTCGATGGTCTCAAGGGCCCGCGCCATACCCTTTCCAGCCTCGCGAAGCCTCTCATGCGCGTCCTCCAGCTCTGCCTCGACCTCGTGCGGTAGAACATTCAAGCCAGACACCTTGATTATGACGTCTACATTGTGCTGGAGCGCGGCACGCCAGCTCTCTTGAGGTGAGTTGCTCATCGTGGAAGATACTGAGTACGTAGCTACGGAGGAAAGAAGGGAAGCGAGTGCTTTAAGAGTGAGTGCTGGAGACATTTGTAGCCCGAGAAAGACAGGCACCGATGCTCACCTGGTTGAAAAGTCTTGAGTTGATACGCAAGTGCGACAGTAGACGGGGGAGGGAGTTGTGGAGAGTGTGAAGCGAGAGTCGTGCGCGCGAGCTTCTGCCGTGATCAAAACCAAGCAGTCAGGAGCGTAATCACTTCATCACAGATTTGAGTTTCGATCAAGGCTCATCAAGACTCAAGACTCACTGATTGGTCGAGCGCGCTTTGACAGTCACGAGTGATGGCAGTACACGTGCACGTGCCAATGCACGTATGGCTGAGGCGCTGCCTAGAGTCGTGAGATGTGCATCAGCATTCAACGTCCTTTGACTGACTGGGTGCCTAGTAGGTCAAACTTCAGCAGCTGAGCAGTCAGCGCATTCACAATGAGCATTCGTAATTCTGATTGTGTCGAGACACCATGTTGTTGCTCTCGCACGAGAGCGTGGACAGCGGCGAGCGCGCGTACCAGCAAGCAGGTGTTGTTCTTGGTTGTTGGGTGGAGGCGCTCCGGGCGTCGACAGCGCGTCGACTGTCAATCTTGCCTGCATGACGATCCTCGCGCGAAGTCACTGAGTGGAACAAACGCTGGAGTGCTTCGAGTCCAATTAGCTCACTCACCATTCGGGACCCAGATCTGCTCTCGTCTTGACTTCAAGCCAGACACTCTTCCCGCGTCTAGCCCCTCGTCATTTCTCCAACGCTGCTTCAGCAAAGATGCCAAAAGTAAAGAAGTCTCTTGGTCCCGCCTGGACTGCGCTCGACTACACAGTTCGCACCATCAATTCCAGCTCGCACATCACCAATGTCAACAGGTCTGAGCTCCTGAGCCAGTACACGGAGGCACGCGCCGATCATCTGGCTGTCGCAAAGCGCTGCAACGACTTCAGTCAGAATGCAGCTGCTCTGATTGCCGAACGCGATCAAAGCAATGAGACTCTCCGAGCTCGCGAGGCGGAGATAGCCAGACGCGATGCGGAGATCGCCGCGCTCAAAGTACGTGCGATTCTCTTTCCGAGCAAGCAATGGCTATAAGAAGTGACTTAGACGTCTTGTGCTGATGCGCGCATCCTCTCTCACTCAGGAAATGCACCATCAAGACCAAGTCATCCGAGCACGCGATGCTGAGATCAGCAGTCTTAAGGTACGTCTCCCATTCCATAGCAGCAGCCAAGATGATCGGCCCATACTCACGCGCGCTGTCTACATCGTTCTGACTGTTCCAAACCACCAGGATGAGGCCATCCGAGCACGCGATGCAGAGATCGCCAGGCTCAAAGTACGTCAAGCTCCCTCAGCAGCAGCTGAGATGATCGATCTCTGCTTACGGGAATCTCTTTCGCAGGCGCTTCTGGAAGGACATGACATCGGTGCGCAAGTCAAGCAGGAGGACAGGCCGTCACCCGAGATGGAGGAAGTCCAGGTGAAAGACGAAGTCTCAGTCAAAGACGAAGATGAGGAGAAAGACGAGCTCATGGAGGATGAGCTCGCATCGGATACGGAGGTAGATGAGCTCGGGGAGGACGGATGCTCGTCTTCACGTGGCTCGGACGCTGATGACGAAATGACAGACGCGACGATCACGGGAGACCACGAATCCATGTTTGATTGATGGAGAGCGATGGGTACAGGCAGTGAGTCAGCACGAGGACTGAGCCGGCGTTCTTCTAGCGTCCTGCTGACGTGTAGCCCGTCCTGGTTTCACTGCCTTGCGAAGACGTCTCTACTGGTCCATCAACATCAGATTCCCACGACAAGCACGCCAAGAGCGCATATGTTCTATCATCACATCGAGACTTTTCGATCGGTCTTCGGAAGTCCTGGCATCGGACAAGACAGCAATACACACATATATACTCACAACTGTTTAATCATATCAATGAGCTCGCACCGCCTATTGAAGCCACTCCAAAGACCAGGGCGCAGAAGTTCTCGTAGTGAGGTGTGCTTTGCGGTCAAAGTCGTGAGTGTAAGTCGTTCGTTCGCTTGACCAAAGTCTCGAGTAGCGACAAGAGATGAGGCAGTTGCGTTTAGCTGGTGCCACACCGCTTGGCCGTGCGAGTCGGAAGATTGATGGAGCTATAGCCGCCGCAAGCCTGATTCACCCATACACGTGACTGGTGACTGCTCCAAAGCCTTGCTGATTACGGGGCGAATCAAGAAACGCTGCCTGAAGGCTCATATGATTACGCGCCACGCACGCGCATGCATTATCACACACGTGAATAACTGAGACACAGCTGGGCGACTCGAGACTTTTGACTCGAGACTCCAAGACTGTTTGCACCGTCATACCGTTGGGGACTTCTGGAGATACCTCTCCTTTATTTGTGCAAAGACTCGTTCGCATCTCCTGAGACGGGCCTGAATAGAATCAATGTAGCCCTTCCGTAGAGACCGTGAGTATGGCCTTTGCACTTCCGAAGTCTCATTGTGGGAGCGGAAGCAAGCATGAGCTTGGCACCGCCTTCCCAGCGCATTCCACGGAAACTTTCGTCGAAGGTACAAATGAGTGGACAAGAACAAAGATCATGCGATCATGGAAAGCATGTTGAAAGTGATATGACGACCAGCGCCCAACATGGAGTACACATCCAGCGCTGTGCAACGAGAAGCAATAACGGATGCGAGTCACGCCCGAGCCCAAAAACTAAAAAAAAAAAAAAAAAAAAAAAAAAAAAAAAAAAAAAAAAAAAAAAAAAATGCAAAACTGTCACTTTGCCAACCAGCCTCCTTCGAACCGCGGGTTCGAACTTGCACTGATCGGGGAAGACAGCCCAGGAACGCACTGACCCGGTAACGTCTCCGCCACCTAGCCAGGCTCTGAATATGCAATGGACAGTATGCACGCGGTATATAACTGCATACGCGTCTCGCAGTGCAGGCGCGGAGCACACCTGGTTCGCACACTCCGATGGGCAGCCTCTAAAGCTGAATGTTGTAGTGATACCAGTCTGACCATGTCAAGTACAATACCTAGGCAAGCAAGAATCAATCTACAGTCATGAATTCAGTCAGTGAATGTCCTCCGCGTTAGCACATTTCCTGTCAAAGCAGAGCGGCAAGAGGTGCATTCTGTGTGCTGTTGAAGTTCGCTAGCTAGTGCGCACACGGCCAAACCTCCGCGAAATCGATGGCCAGCTTCCGGAAAAATTGATACATAGTGCTTTGGTAGACCTTGATTGATGCTGTCGCTAGCCCGACTTCCTAGCATCCGGTGAGCCTAAGGCGGTAAAATACTAGCTGTCTGTGGGTCTGCAGGTTTGTCCGTGACGACGAGAAGCTTCGACTGAGACCCGTCGCCGATGTTCTGTCCCTGGCCGCCCGGTCTCATCGTGAAGATCTCCGTAGCACAAATCCGAAAGTCTACGGATACAAATCCTCTTATGTCCGATATGTCTGAATTTGTCACTCAAGTACTTTGCAGGACCAGTCCGAACTTTAAAGGCATACGACTTGTTTTATGGCTTCAACAAAGTGTCTGTCATGCCATCGGCGCTTGCAGATTCTCCGAGCCTCCAAGAACCTTTGCGGGCTACACCCCTTTGCCTTCCTCCTAGAATGCTTCGCAGGAAAGCCACAAATCTGGGCTCAGCTGCTCCTGAAAAGATCGGTTAGCATGCGTGAAATCAGAAATTTGGAGATTTTTGATCTCCGCAAAGGAAGCTTCAGTTTTGGTATCGGTTGCGTTGTACGAAGTTTCGTTGATTACGCATGGTCAAGTCAGGAGCCCCTTGCAACCTTGTGCGTTCGAAATGTCACATTTGGCAGCTTTGAGCGGAGGATTATGGTTGACATAGTCGAGCTCTCAGAGAAGCGTGCGCCTCGTTCGACGTCACCTTCATGCCGCTTGTACGTCTCGGCAAGCCTTCTTCGAGAGCGCAGCTTTCGTTCGTGCGGGTGCGAAGCACGTACTCCACCATTCATACTCTGAACGCATCGATGAATGATCAAGCGCAACTCGCTCATGCCTGTTGTGCTCGCTTTTTAATCTCCGATGCCCTCCTCCAAAGTTCGGAGCCGATAGCAATGCTCAACCACGTGAATTTGAACCTGGATGCGGGGTCCTCTTCGAGGCGCCTGCTTACACACTGGTGGGACATTCCTTAATCACGAATGGCGTTTAGTCGATTCAAAATGCGGATAAGTCACGAGTGCATGCAAACAGGTAGTCTCAATCTTGATACCAACGAAAGATTGCCGCTGCTCTTGCTTGTGTGAGCAAGACCTCAGACACCTTCGCAGCTGTATACGGACTCTAGCTGTCGGGCTATATCCGCGCAACCGCCAGTGTTTCAGAAGTGCCGAAGCCTTGTGTGTCTTCCGCCCACTGCTTTTCGGCGTATTGGAGAATATAACCACTGGCCAGGTGCAGCTGCGAGACTGACATGCTATTCGCGCAGCCGCCGGCGTCTAAAAGTCGCCGGGACTCTGCCATAGGCTGCGCGAGCGCTGCGGGCGCGCGGCGGGTTGCGGAGATCCCGCATTCTATAGCCACTCACACCACTTCACACTCTTGATTTCTCCATCAGCGTTTGTAAACAGGAATGTCAATGAATCTCTGCATCATATCATATAGCCCAGACCATATTCGAGCCATCGAGAGTGACGGCGTACATTAGACCTGGAAAACACGGCAGAATGCGGTGCGCCTCTGTTTTCTCTGTAAAAGTGATCATCTTACATCGTTCAGTTGAGCTGCTCAGACCTTGCATAAGGACGTGTAGCTGCAGCGGACACGATAATGAGAGTGCACGGACGCTACCGCATGATGGAGGCGGCGAAATTAAATGGCATGCCGATGATCGAGTCGGCGCGGCACGCAGAGAAATTACGTCAATGTCAACTGCTGCGCATTTGAGGCCCTGATTCAGCCACAACACAAATGAACGCACTGTGGCGTCTGATACACACTGGTCAGCTGCCTGTAAGAATCGTCAGTCTGAGTGGGCATCGGTCACAAACAGGATCTGAATCTCTGAATGAGCCACATCGGATCCTGCACTTCAGCAGTCGTGAGTGCTGGAGCACGCAACAGCAAATATCTTGAATGTACAAATCATGAGGGAAGTCACGAGTACCTTGTCTCAGAAGTGGGAATGTTGAAGTCCAACCTTGCTCATGCACGTTCGCCTACTCACCGATTTCGAGAGGGTGTCAGGCTAATCCGATCACAGCCTCATGTCAGGGGTTCGAGGCTAATCCGATCACAGCCGCGCGTCTAGGATAGAATTTCAGCAAGCAAGACGAGCACCTGAGCGAGCGCGTGCTCGCCCAGCTATCCGACAACTTGCCAGCCGTGAGTCGCAGTGATGAAGTGTGCGCGCTAGCATGTTCGCTGTCGCGAAGACCGAACATCCCTCCTCATCTGCCCTTTGAAGCTGGAACAAAGTTTACATAGAATTGAAGCGTTGCGACCCAGCGATCCAGACCGACTTTAGGGCTCAAGATTGGGAGGTCGTGAGTGCGGCGTGAGGATTTCGGAATCTTGCGCCCCCACGTAAATTGCTCAATTTCAGATCGGGAGTTGCAAGCAGCTTAATTGAGTCGGTCCGATGTGGCCGGGCAGCTCATCGAGCCAGCGCTGAGTATGTGTCATATACAAATTCGCTTGATGATTTAAATTGACTTAGCTTCTCAGACGTGCCTGGCCTGAGCCGCGACTGTTACTCATGACTCATTCATTCCTTGCGCTCACCTTCCGGTCACGTATCACTGAACCAAACGTTCAAGTTTGTATGTCAGCCTAGGTTCTTAAGTTTATTCGTGATCTCAGTCAGAAGGCATGCATCTGCCGAGCTGATGCCGCTTCGACCAAGGTCCCGGAGCTCTGACGCATCCCGGAGCTCTGACGCTGATGCGTGCAGGTACCACGTGAGCACACGCGTGCGTCACGCATCAGCGTGGCTCTTAAGCTCAGCAGCTCTCCTTCGTTCCGCGCTAAAACATGCGCATCTGAGCGCGCCCGATGCCAGGTCAGCGCAGGTCCGCACGCGCGTATCGGAGCCAGCATGGACAAGCATCACGTCTCTGAGTGGGCGTGACTGGGACTCACACTGTGCCCTCGCTCTCGCCAGCGTCAAGTGAATGCGCCAGCATGCGCGACGAGACTTCTATGCGACATCTCCAGCTCATCGCCACCTTTGCTCTGAACATTCGTCTCGCTCACAAAAGTCTACGTTTGGGTCCTCCATTCTCACGTAAGTCAACAGAGTCTCACGTATTGGTCCGAACTCTAACTGCTTGCAACAAAGTCTCACGTGCGGGTCGACACTCTTACTGCAGTGACTTCTTCGCACCACTTCACGCATCTTTTCGCGCCTCGTCTCCGCCTCCCGTCGAAGTCATGCCGCACAAAAACAAGCACAAGTGGGACAACTCTTTCGACAACCATGCAAAAAACGTAAAAGCTGCGGTCAAGACTGGCTTGCTGCCAGGAATCCTCGCCAGGCAGCTCGCGGAGACCCACGAGAACACTCGCAAAGCGCACCGAGCGCTTCACCAGTCCTCCGAGGCGCAAGAGGGGAAGCTGAAACGAGTGATAGTGGCTCTAAACGAGGAGAATGCGCGACTGGAGGTGAGAACAGGGCACTTAGACAGCTTAGTGCGACCTCGCTCACCTCGCCTGCTCTGTGTCGACTCTCGATAGACGTGCATCGCTACTTCGGACGCTCAGCGCACGATCAATGGTGACACGTTGGTAAAAGTAGAGGAAGGGCACGAGGAACAGGGTGTAAAAGTAGAGGAAGGAGACGAGGAACAGGATCATGAAATGGAAGAGGAAGAGGATGAGCTTCCGAATGAGCCAATTGGTATTTAAGGCTAGAGAGCGCGTGCACGACAGCGACCAACACAGCCAAGTTGGCAATCGCCGACGATCTGAGTGAGTAGCTCTCGTTCGAGATGACGGCCAGCGAGGGCAACGATGCGCATCGGCAGCCTGCTCAGCCCTTTCCCTCTGCATTCGCATTCATAGTCTACATTCACTGGCGGAACAATGCGATAGGGAGCTGACACATGAGCTCTGGCCCGTTCGTGTGGCTTCTAAGCATACCTAGAACCGGCAGTGCCGTGAGTGAGCAAAATGCGTACTTCGGCCGGCAAGATCGGCGTGACTGATGAAGATGGAAATCTCTTGGCTCTCCGCAGCCCCTCCAAATCCAAATTGTGCTTCCAACGGCACCTGGCTGTTCAGCTGGCCGCATGATTCCTCGACCACCATCATATTACCCTAACGCTTCGGAGGAAGATCTGCGCGGTGGAAGAAATGTCCTCGCGAGCCTCACTTAAGCCTTACAGACGCACTGGAGAAATCGAGATCCCGTGCAAGTGTAGGCAGATGACATTCAGACGTTGAGCAAGTTATTCATTTTACTCAAGATGTAGCACTGCGTCGTTTCTGAGCGCAATCTCGTGGAACCTGACATGTAGAGCTCCGCTTTTCATGGAGCGTACCGGAGAGGCACTGAGCATCGAAACAAGATGCGACGATCGCACTCGAAGGGTGTAACATCTCCTCGCCATGTTCTCAAGACCCTGGATGTTCGACACAACGAAAACTGCCGTTTGCAGAGGCTGACAGCGGACGCCAGGCCTGCATATCTGCAGTTCTTGAATGTCACTGTGCGATCTCCGTCTGTATACCCAGGCGAGCAAGCTTGACTAGATGGTTAGACGATGCGGACGTCGGGAAGGGTCAGCAAATTGCCCCTTGTAAGCTTGTCGTTCCGCGACTGCCTCGGCCCTCCTTCTATGTGCCGTCCGATACGCACCACATCGGCTTTCAGGTAGGGGCTTGACGACCTGGAGTCTCCTGCGCTCCATCCTCAAGAAGCGGCGACACCTCAGACTTCCATTTGATTTGGCTTGCTCCGAGATAATTTCCGAAGCTGCCGCACCGTGCCCCCTGTGTCGTCCTGGTATTGTCGCTTCGAAGCCACGAGCATCGCGCTTCGCGAGGCGCAGACACGTGACGCAGCATTGCAGGACATTGCGAAGAAAAGTTGTCCGACCATGGGCTGTGGCATTCGGAGAGGTTGGGTAGACTAGCGAGAAGAAGCGGGCTCTGTTCCTCGCAGCTGTGCTCGACTAGGTTCCCTGCTGTCGCCTGCACCAATGCACGAGCGTCGAGCTGGCGCATCTGCGAGTCGCTGCGCTTGCTTTGCCGTGGTCGTGTTTCGGAATCATAGCGATATTGACCATAGCCCGTGGCACGAGGCATGACAATCGCCTGCCCAAAGTGAGCGCTCAAGTTCGAGCAGGCTTTTAGCGCTGCGTGCGGCTTGGAAGTGGTCTGGATGTTGCAACAAAACACTGCGAACAAAAGGCTGGGCACGGTACGATCCGACTTCAATTTCGTAAATTGACCAGTGTGCTGGGCATGACCAAAAGCACCGGTATCTAGGGCAGGCGTCCTGCTCGATCCTGCCCGCGTCGCCTGCAGCTAGCACTCACTGAACAAGTCAAACATCCATCTCGATCCCTTCTTTCTGCCTTGCCGCCCCTCTCTGCCCGCTCGCTGTTCTTCGGAGAGAGTCGACTCTATCTCCGCCTCCCTATGCTTTCAGCTCCCTTGCAAACCATCCCCTTCAAGGGCTTTTCGAGCTGCGCGTAATTGAGCGAAGTCCTACCGCGACAACTCGCGTTGAGGAAGTCCGCTCTATCCGTTTTGATGTCCAAGCCGGCTGGCTCCAACCGCGACAGGCTCGCATGGCCAGATGGAGTACGCGAGTCTCAACTTAGAGCATCAGCTTTCTTTCTGCCGTCTTCGATGGCCTCGAGTCTAGGAGACTGACTGGGTGGGCTCATGCGCTGCTGAGCACGCAGCGAGCGTAGCCAGTCGATCCGCTGTGGCAGTGCAAGCACGAGATGAGCTGCAGCAAGGGCATTTCACCCGAGTATTCCGGGGGGTGCTGACCGATGGCGAGGAAAGGTTGAGCTCTTGCTGTATCGGCACATCGACCTAAACTGTTTTCGACCGACGGCGTTGCGATTGTGGGCGTATCGTGTTCTGCTTCTCTGGTGCGCGGTCCGAATGGACGACCGACCGCGAACGTCCTGATGGTCTGAGGCGGAAAAAAGCGCCATAGGCGTCGAGCAAATGGGCGCTGCCCGCTTCCGCGACGCACAGTGACGAGGCTGCGTCACAATTATCACCAGCTCTTCCGCAGCGCGCCTATTCAGCCACGAAACGGTTCGGAAATCGGTGCGTACATGGTGAGGAGTGATGCCCTTAGGCCAGCTTCATCGGTCGTTGAACGAGAGTCGAGTCGAGCAGACGCATGGGTCGATGGCGTGCTGGCAGCGCAGAGGACTACTCGCGTGCGGGCAGCTGAGAGCAGGATCGTGCTCTATGTATGTTATAGCGGAGGAAGCTAGTGTGCGCTCTGCAGCCTGACGTAAAGCGAGCATCGCTGTCTGAAGAGTACCGGTGCGGACAGGAAAGCTAGGTCAGCGACTATCAGCACAAATTGTCTGCATGACAGCGCAGAGTGCGCCGGTGTCACTGATCACAGCGACTTACCAAGACTGAAGCGTTCCGCTGTCGTTCTACTTTCTCACAGCGCTTCGCGCAGGGCATTAGGGCTCGTAGTTTGGCTCGCGACGCCTGACGCTCGCGCCTCGCAAAGCATTGGGACCTGAGTAGACAAGGCTCAACCTCCCAGAGACGCAACCGAGCAGAACGAGATCGGGGTGACTGCAAGCGAGACTTCGTGACCGACCGCACGTCGGACCAAGCCGCGGCCATCCTTTGAGCCAGATATGGGTTTGTCGAGGACTTTTCGTGGGATTCCTGCCTGCGTAAAGCGCTCCGAGGAAGCCTGGCCGACGATTGACTCAGGTGCAGATGACGCCGACGATTGACCGCGATCCTCGCTTCGTGGCGGGCGGATATAGCCGACGACTGGCCCTGGCCCGCTGCGCTCGCAATGTGTCATTCGTGAGGTCGCGCTAACGTATCTGGGCTGCAAAAATGAGAAAAGAGGCTGTGTCAGCCGTCAAAACCGAGGTTCGCGGACATGTGCACGTCCTCAGGAGTGCCAGACTGACTTTTGTGTGCCTGGCGTTGGATGTCGGCTGCTGCATTTGCCAAGCGTTGCCGAGACACGAGAGAGCTGCAATTGTGTGTCCAAAGGTCTAGACCGATGTGGCCGAGGCGGACCTTTGACAAGCATGGCGTGCGTTCGCAAGCTGGTGACTGGTGAGGCGGTTCATCGATGCCGGCGCCCAGGTCCCAGCTGCATGTAAGCCCCGACCGGATCCTACGAAGTCAACCGCGGAATAGAGTAGAGCAGAGTGCAGAGAACCTGTAGCGGATGGTCTGACTTGAAAGCTACTATTGAGCAAAGAGAGCAAGGTGTCTGCGAGCTCCCAGCGAACGTTGGGAGAGTGTAGAAGCAGCGAGGCGCATACATGGGCCGTGTCCGACGAGAAGGGCACACGTTGCCTGCGGACACTGGCCGTTGTCTGTTGAGATGGCCAGCATTTGTGAAAAGCGGGCTCTTTCTGTGGAAGTTCAGCAAAAATCGTTTCTGCCTCAAGCGATGTGGTGGATAGGGAGGTGGAAAAGCTGTGTGCAGGCGCAGCATGTGTGCCGGCGCCGAAGGCACTAGAGCTCGAAGTGCATCATACTTTCTGGGCAAGCTTTGCATCGCAAGGTGCAAAATGTGAACGATGGCAAAAGCTCCTCATCTTTTCGGAGAGACAGAGCGGCAACTTTTCCGATGCTGTGATTTGCATTCGAAGGCAAACGGCCGAGAAGTGATGATGGAGTTCAAAGGTCGCGCGCCCAAAGAAGCTCGCTCTGTGCGCGTCAGAGGTGCATGCATCGCGTGGCCTGCGCATGAAATTCAAATTAGCACTGACGCGTAGAGTCGCTTGTGCTCAAGGCGCGTTTCACGCGTCAATTTACGAAGTTCAACATGTCAATCGTGAATTGCACGGATGTGGAGGCATGAGGCAGACTATGGTGGAATCACGTGTTTCTTTCTGAGCCAAGAATTACTCGCAGCGGCGGAAGGCAAGTGAGAAGAGAGAGCAAAGGATGAGACCAACCAAGCCTACGAGGTCTCTTCCTCACGTCACTCGTGACTCACGACTGTTCGAGCTCGATTGCAAGTCAAGAGACTAGAGCGCAGACGCTGGAGCAGCCCCGCAGCATCGAGAATTGTAGATTCAAGATTGACAAATAGGCATGAATCAGTACACCGCACGATGTGAGCGCTGTGTGATGTGAGGTCCTGGCTTCCGCATCATCAGATGGTCTTACGGCTTGTTGTCACGGAGTGCAGACCATGCATTTGACCTTGTCGAGGCCGAGGTCTACTTTTCTGTTGTGAACTGCATCGATCACCTTTGAAATGGTAAATTACGTGAATGATTTGCAGTCACTCGTGTGTCACCTTGGAAGGTCTTCATCTTCTGATCTCTCCTTCTTCTGTCTCTCGGCTCCCCAGTCACGAATGAAAGAATCGCAATCATTGTAACAATTCCTTATCTTTGATCCCAGATTCACATTCACATTCACATTCACATTCACATTCACATTTCCGAATCTGTTCTGATTCAAGATTCACATTCGAGGTGATTCGACAATGAAGATCAACAATTCATCATTGGAGACTTGATTCACGACTGTTGAATGTTGACTTACGACCAAAAGCTGTTGCTCGGTGGTCGCTATAGCTCGAGACTCGCGTGCCGCCAGGACGCGAAGGAGACGAGGCGCGAGGGTGCGGTCGGCTGCACCTCCTCGAAGCGTACATACCGGCCGTGTTGCGCACGCGTGCTTAGCACCATTCTGATTCGTGATTCTGCACCCACGTTTGACCTTTGTTTTCGTCAACGGACACGAGACTGCTGCAGCATCAAATCAGCTTATTCAGGCTCTTGCTCTCGAGATGCCATTTTGCAACGAAGCTGTAGGTTCGGACAGCCGGGTGCAAGCAAAGCAAAGCTCGCATCTATGTTCCAGTGCAACATTCACGATTCAAGATTGATGAGCAAGTCAAACTTCCGCTCGAACTTATGCCCACCTCTCAAGCTGAGCCCACAGTTGTGATCGAGCGCTGCAGGGTCGTAACGTTCAGAATGGCGCGCGCCGCAGGTATGGCGGTGAGATACGCGGCACAAGTGCGAGTTGCCTCGCGCGCTGGTGGAAAGATGAGAGAGCGGGCTCGAGGCGTGGCGCGTCCGCGCGCCTCCCTGCATTCAATTCTCAACGACTCGATCCGTTGAGCGGTATTGGTCGTCCTGGTTGTGCGCTACACTCATCCACCTCGATCGCTGTCATGAGTTCAATCGCAAGCATCGTTAGCTTCGAGCCCGCACTGCCGCTACCACAGGTGCATCTTTTCGAAGGGTTGGCCGCTCGTCCTACCCGCCTCTGGCTCCTACTGCCTCACCATGCATGGCTGCTTCACCTATCTCCGCAGGCTTGTATGCGCCAGATGACCTCGAGTCCCTGCTGTCAGGCCAATTGGCTCTGACTGCGCCTCAGCGAGATGCCTGCCTTGTTACCAGAAGCACGATGCTCAACGGTCAAGGTGCATGCAGGAATGCTTTCCCACCCCACTCGCGAGCCTCGCTCGGACCACCTTCCCCCCCCTCGCCTCCTCCGCTTCGGATATTTAACTTTTGCCCTTCCTCACATGGAGTTCTCCAAAGTCGATGCCCAACCCCTTTGTGCTTCCCCGCGACGTCACTTTTGACTGTTGCGCTTCCCTCTCCCAGCATCTCGAGTCCCATCGAAGCAAGCTCAGCTTCAGCTTCAGCAGCTCAGCATACTCGACACAAGCACGAATCAGTTGGCTCTCATCAAGTTCTCTCAAGTCAGTGCTTGCCACATCTGTCCTTTCGTACGCCTCACGACTGACTTTACCTCCCCGTTTCGCTTTCGAACAGACCATGTATAGCCAATCTGAAGACAACTTATCGCGCAAGCGACCTCTCGAAAGCCCCGAGTCGCCAGGCAGAAGCGCGCGCCCTCATCAGAAGCAAAAGGATGCAGAGGTAGCAAGTGTGGAGTTCTTGTCAGAGGAATGGTGGGATAGGCACGATCATGAGCAATTCATGTGCTGGGGCGAGGCAATCTTGTCCAATGCTCAAGCCGAGCTCGATGGCGAGCCAGCGCGGATCAAGGGTGGGAACAAGAGCAGCGGGTCGCATGATGGGGAAGACGGTGGAAAGGATGGGGAAGATGCTGGAACAGACGAAGAAAGCGAGGAAGAGACGGATGAGGGGGAGGAGGAGGAGGAGCAGGATGAGGGAGAGGAGGAGGAGGAGGTACACGAGGAGGTCGAGCGTGACCAAGGGAGTGATCAAGCTGGGCAGAACGCAGAAGTCTCCCAGCTAGGTGATGATGTGGGAAGCCAGAGTGAGTCATATAGGCCGTCAGCAATAGCGTGTTACCTTGTCACTGACATGCACAACCTTTGAGACGCAGATGACACGGAGAGCGATGCGCCCATCACTCCGAACTTTGGCGCCGCCCCTGGTGTCGTCGGGCTCGGGATCCACAAGGAGGGAGAGCATGTGGAGGAGGGAGAAAGTAATACGGGCGCCGCACCTCCAAACTGGCCCCCGGTGGAGGAGGAGGATTACTCCATTCCCCCTGGCTGGCTTCGCTGGACGAGGTACGTAGTCGCAGCCACTGACGTCAACGTCAACGTCAACTTCGTCAAGTCGAGCTCACACTGTGCTGTTTTTTCCACCAGAGCACGACATTATTAGAGGTCAAAGCGTAGACTGTATTTCTACAACCCAAGCAACGAATCGTCGACTCCTTGTCTCCATCGTGCGGGCGTGAATTGCTCGAGAGCCCGGACGAGTCACTGCGGCAAGCCATGCAGCACTGGAGCGCGTGCTCATCGGAGACCGTAGGAACGGCGAACGTACCGAAGCGCCCGAGGCCGTTGAATTAGTGACCGCACGCTGCCGCTCTGCTGCTCTTCGTGGACGACTTGCACACGGCCCCCTAGGTAAGCTCTTAAACGCAACCATGACACTGGACGATGTTGGTCGCGTCTTGAAGCTGGCAGAGGCAAAGATCTAGACCTGTAGCGATCAGAGGACATGATCCGGCCAGATGTCAGCCGACTCTGACTTCCAGGCACACTCGGCCGAATCCTGCCTCTTGAGCAGACCCACGCTCTTCTACAGCTTTATCAGGGCAAAGCGCTACTGACGATGGGAACCGACACCATTGCTCTACAACGCAAGACTCGACCTCTTCTCCAACAGCGTTGCCTCTGGACGCGGCGCAACCGTTTGCGAACCGACTACCCTCTGTCTCTGCTCACCTCCTTCAGTTGTGTGGTCTTGTGCCATAATCCCTGTTTCGAGAACGACCCTCGCGAAGCCTTGCCCCCTCCTACCTTCCGATGATGATAGAATGCGCCAGCGCAAGCACGAAATACCAAGGCATCGAAAGCGCTGACGGCTCGTCCCACGATCCTTGACGTAATGGTATCGGGCGGTTGCTCTCTGTGACCAGCAACCTCACACGATTTTCTTGTGCAAAGGGCAATCAATCCATGGCGGGGCGAGAGTGGCGCAGATCGCTCCTACGGCTTGCGCATGTAAGCGCATTCGCTCCAAACGCAGATTGACTTCTGCCAGTAGATACCCATGGCACGTACATCGATAGCCCAACTGTATTCAAGTTTCGTCAGCATGGAAGAGCGCGATGAGGCCGGGTGCTGGGTGCTGATGGGGATTGGCGTTTGCCGCTGAGGATGTCGTGGACCGCTCGATACTGCATCGTGCGGCAGGCAGAGACGGTTCTGACTCTATCTCGAGCAAGGACAGCACTGCTGGCCCAAGTTTGCCATCAGCTTGTAGCGCAAATTGCAACGTGCCCCTGCCAAATGAGCTCTGAAGTCGACGTGAAGGTGAGTTTGGCTCTAGACTTCGTCACGAGCCCTGGATGGGATATGGCAGCACCGAAAAAGAAGCCGAGTGAAGCTGTAAGCCAGGCACCAAGCTGATCGATGCTCGAGTCTTTGCAGGACTCGTCGCTTCGTGCCAGCATCGCGTCGAGATCGAGGCTGAATGGGTGGGAACAGTTGCGTCTTTTGTTTGATGATCAGATTTTAGGACCAGAAACCGACGTCGGGTCTGGCGGATGATGTGATATGTTTAAGCTCGCAGGATGAGGCAGCATACAGACTGGTTGGCTGCAGCAGAGAGCCGCAAAAGACGCCCGCTAGCAGCCATAGGGAGCCATCGATGCGAGCTCAGAGCACAGATCCGGTGCATCATGATGATTTGCTGATGATGGCTCCACGCTGGTCACTATTGGACTCGAAACTTGGCCGATCCCTGCAGCTTCCAGGACATCCACCAAGGCTGAGCATAGTCGCCTACGGAGCACAGACTGGAAAGGCTTCAGCAAAATGTCGATATGCTGCAAGGTATTTCGTGGCGGGACCAATGTCAAGCAGCTCACCTAGCTCCTGAAAGCAGCCTGGCTTCCACATACCACCTCCTCGCCGTGCTCGTTCTCGTCTGCTTCTGCACGGCCCTGACTCCACCCTACATTCCATCTATGCCTCCAGTCCTGACCGATTAGAGATCCTGCTTCTGTACGGACCTGACTACACTCTACGTGTCGTGTTTGTTCTCTGACCGAATCGAGTCGAGCTTCGGCCACCCAAGCGTCCAGCCGACGTATGAGTATCTGGGCCTTTGGCGCACCTCAAATCTCAGCGAAGCGTCGTGTGCATGCCCGCTTCACAACTTGATGCTGCATAGCCGAGGAGCTCTCATTTCGGCTTAAGTCACAGCGATATCTCTGATACTAGCATGGGCCTCTGCGTTGGCGCTTGCGCTGACGTTGCTTGCAAATCGCTTGATATTCCGGTGTTGGTCACTGGTTGATGAGCCGACATACTCCTTGTCCTCGAGATCGGCTACCGCCTCCTGCGCGACGAGTTCGATTCTTGCAGCGTTCGCTGTGCGCGAATTGTGCTCTCTGTTGCAGCACCGAGATGCATGTGCACCCTGCCCAGCATCGAAGCGAGCTCGGAGACAGAGGGATAGGCGGATTGTCGCCCAAGTAGTGCTTGTGGACGCCGGCTGCTGTAAGTGACTGCTCGCAGTTGAAGTGAACCCGATGAATGTGAGAAGATGCTACGCAAGAGGTGCTGTGACAGCTCGGCCGCGGTTCTCTCAGGCGAAGGTGACCGCTACATCTCGTTGGTCTGTAGGAGACCGTGAACGTGCGCGCTGCCCCATGCAGCTTCGGCAAGTCAATTCGAGGCCACACTCTTCCTTCGGTGCAGGCCGACTGATTGTCGGCGCTGCCCTCGATTCACGTCGCAAAGCTCCATGGAACCCCAATTGACGATGTTGTAGCGATGAGACGAAGGTACCGGCGAGCTGTGCTGGATGGCAGGAGGCGAAGACAGTCAAATGGCGCGGACGTTGATTGCAAGGATTCGGCAAGTCCGCGACGAGCCTCATGCTAATCTTCAAGACTGGAGTAGGGATGGCGAGCTGGTAAGAAGGCAGGGGCAGACACAGAAAGCCTAAGGCGACGTACCTGCAATCGCCGCAGATCGCAGGACCGAGAGCGGAGCCAGAGATAGCGCATCCAGCGCACTAAGAGGTGCTCTGTTCCCGCATGCTCTGCACCTTCATGCGAGCTAGTCTGCTGATTAGGCCTGCAGATGGAAGCAATGCTGATCTCGGCTACAAGCGGAAAGCTGCGAGTAGGAGCATCTGCTGTAGCAGGGGTGGTGATCGACCAGAAGACCAAACGAGTGCTTTGCGCTCGAGGCAGACAAGGACCCGCCTTAGCCTGCATATCGCAGCAGCTATACCTCGGGGCTAAAGCGCGTGCAGAGGGGCAACTTGCACTCATCGTGACTCGCGCGCTGCATGTGGCAGCACATATGCAGCCCTCAACCATATGGCGCGCGCGAGCTTGGGAATTTTCTCTCGCGCAGCGTCTATTTCCGCGGAAATCCGAAGGAATCGCGTGAAGTCAGCAGCGCATGTGCTGGCAATGCGCGTCCGGTAGCTGAAATGGCGCAGGAAAGCCGCCCGACGCGTGAAAGCATGCATGGCGCCTGGCGCAGATCGTGTGTACTGAGCGTGGATCCGACGTAGGCAACACCTTCTTCTCCATCACCCCGACTCCAATAGCTACTGGCTTTTGGTACCAGCAGAGTAGCTTCGGCGGCAGTTGGAGCAGCTCTGGCTCCTGGCGCTTGGGCATTGTGGGACGTGCATCAGCTCTTGCATGGAAGTGAGCTATGTGTGGCCTGTACGGCAACAGCATTCCACCCGCCGATCCATCCATTTATCCATCCACCTCCGTCCAGAAGCGGCAAGGGTATCGAACGCAGCCGGGTCCGAACACCATGCTCTCCACTCTGCATAGCGCAGACCATAGCTGTGAACAGCATCGACAGCGCTCGCGTCGCCTTTCACGTGAGCCGCAGAATCTTCGGAGGTCGGTTTCGACGCAGCACCAGACGCTCCTCGACGTGAACCTGCCCTCACGCCCCGGCCCTGCCTGGCGCTTGCCAACGCGATGACGCGACTGACCGCCGCACAGCAGCCGACACCAAGATCGGCCTGTTGAGATTTGTCGACTTCCATCACTCAAGCTTGACGTCTTATCGATGCCCTGACCTGCGTTTCTGTCATGCGGCCTTGTATATGGCTTCACTCGAACTGCCCTTCACCTGCCGTCGTCAGCCTCTAAGCTCAGATGTACTCCACTCGGGCTGTCTTCTACTGCAGCTCAGAAGGGGCGCTAGAGCAGATTACAGATCTGCCGCCTTGGCTTCTTTATGCGCGCTGTTCACCCGCTGGCCAACGGCGCCGCGGAGACTACCACTCGATACAGCTGCTTTACGCTGCGTAAGGGGATCCTTTCTGGCTGTACGGTCGGGCCCTTTCACCTTCACCTTCAAGCTCGAAGCAAAGCCACCGAATTCGCTTGCGCTTCAGGCCACCAATGCTTATAATGGACACCTCACTCGTTCTACCCTCGGAAGGCGATGCCTCCAAGACTTTGGAAGGTGCGCGGGCCTTAGGGCGTGCGGCTTGACTAACGAGGGAGGTGCGGCGCCACAGGTTGTGTGAGCCAGCAGCATCGGAGGAGGGTGTTCCTGCATGTCAGGTCCTGACTGAGCCCTGCACTGGTGTCATGTGAGTTCTCGCTCTTGTGTTGCGTGTTGCGATTGGTGCTGGAAGAGGGCACCTTCGCTTCTCGAAGGCACCTCTATATGGACGAATGGGCACATTGTGAGCTCAAATCTACCGTAACCGAGACTGACAAACTGTCCTGACCCTCTCAAAGCTTTCTCGAAGAGCTCTGACCTTGGTCGAGGAGACACGATCCTGAAGAACGATGCTGCGTGCTTGGGCCTTTGCCTCTCCTCCCCAACGGCATCACCGTATCTAGGCTGTGCTCTGAATGGATGGTTATGATCTACAACAACTCAGCGCTACGCACACATGCGCTGCACGAGCGAGCGCTCTGAGTACGTCCTTCTCCGAGATGTGGACCACGGGACTGAACAACCTGAAGTCAGGCTCGACCCTTGCCCGCTACTCATTGGATGTGCATGGCTCCACTCGTCGGAAGACGTTAAGGGCCTTTTGTGGTCAGCAGTGTCTCTCACATTCAACCACCAGTGTTTCGCGCAGGCGCTCGATCTCGCTACAACAGCTTGCGAGAGACGGCTCCGGCGCTGGATAGGGATATTGAGGCATCCGTTGAGCTACCGGCGACTCCTCAGTGCGACAGACACAGCCCGCCTAGGCTTCTCTACCCATCCTCTACTATCAGGCCAGCTCCTACTCCTACGCCACGCAAAGTCGTTACACCCGCTGCACCGAGAGGGCTGATCATCGACATCGCTCAACTTCGGCACACCCAGCTGTCTTCGCGCCTTCACGCAGCGCTTCGAGCCGCAGAAGCGCGACCGTGCATGAGCCACAGACAGGGCCGCAGAGGGCAGGCAGGCTCACTCTGCTGCGCTAAGCTGTATTCAAAGTCTCACCGGCCGCATCGACCGCACCGAGACCTGCAGGCTGGAAGGTCTCAGATGTCGGGCTTGCAGACGGATGAAAACTTTCTCCACGCATGGGAACGCCTGCACCTGTGCACGGGCTGCGCTATCATCTGCCATAGTAGCGCCGCCGATCTTGTCCGTACGAAGCGCGGCCAGCGTCGTATCCGCAGCAGGCTTCTGGACAAGATTCAGACGACTGGTCACTACATACCAGCGCTGGAGAGCTCTGCGCTACTGGATCACCTCCTGCAAGGCGATCGCATCTCGGCAAATAGTCCCCTCTGCTCATGCATAAGCCGACTCGGCGGACACGTTGGTGACATAAACCCTTTCTGTTCCAACAAGATCGCGATTCAGTGATCGGCGCACCTTCTTTTCGCGTTATATATGAGTCTTGGTGAAGACATGTGGAATGCAACGCGAAGTGTGCACTCGACCCGGAGTCGATTGGCATTGCAGCAGTGGTGCCTTGCATCCTTTGGACTACATCGCTCTCCTTGGCTATGTTCATTTGCTGGCGAAGCAGGGCAACACCAGCGTCTCAATTCTTTCTGGTGGACTGTCCACTGGCCAAGTACGAGGCAGTAATGACATTTCGCTACGATCCACCACAAAGCCACGCCATCATTCGCGCTTAAAATGTCCTGCAGCAGCCGCCGTCTCCTACTCAGTCTCATCTCATCCAGAGGAAACCCTACTTTCGAGTCGCATTGAGCACAAGTCAGGCACTGCCTCTGCCACAACATGTACGCGGCCAGCTCTCTTGCGGCCTCGACCGGCATCTTGCTCTGTCCACGTGATTCGAGAGCACTCCCGCTTTCACTGGATCCGAAGGGCGGCGCACTACAGCGTGGGTCTGCTGTGTCACTGCTACAAGCGCTTCTGGATGGAGAGACCAGGGCATTTGGGTGCTTTGATCAGCGTCCGCCTCTCGGCGAGCCTAGGTCCCTTTCGCTCAGCCAGCAGCTCTTGTCTGCGCTAATTTGAGCATGCCAACGCAGCGAAGGTGCGTCCTCAAGGCATTATGCAGAGGCCCGGAGAAGGCACGTCGGAGGCCTTTCCTGTATGCTCTCGAGACTTTGCTCGTCTGATTTCAGGCCACTCCCACACCCCGTCGGACTCAGCGTACCTGGCAAACCCACCCGCCGCTTGGTGCAGGTGGTCGTCTCACTTACGAAAGCGCATGACGGACCGTGCTCTACTTATCGGACCTGACGGATCTGCTCTCGGAGTCTTCGACCCACTTCAGCTGGCGCAGAGACACTATTGTGCTCTCCGCGAACACACGCTCCGGGAATTTGACTCTTCCAGAGCCATTTGTGCGTGCTCGTCATCAGCAGCTATGGTTCTGGTCTGTGTGGGGTACTGTGTCGCACGATGTCCGTTCGCCTCTCGCGGCCTTGCCACTTCGGCAGTCGCCTCACGCGAACGTTTGTCTTCTGTTCGACGAGCTGCGTCAGCTTCACTCGAACGGAGGGCGTACATGGCGAGTGAGACGCCAGCGCATGGGGCCGTGCGCGCTCCGCCTCAGGACGAAGGCTCTGTGTGAAGCCGGCCAAGTTCATCCGTCACTCTATCAAGCGACTTCTTGGGCTTGTCGGAAACGAATGCGCGATACTGGACCGAGTCATTGCTTGAGAGTGAGCATCGAGCGCAGCCGTAGAACGAGGAGACTAGCGCGTCCATTGCTGTCCGGAAATCGAAACAAGGACCTTCGCTTGCAGCGGAGATAGCACAGCCTTCGGAGCAGAGCTTTTTCCTGGACGTCATCAAGAGCTTGTTTGGCCTTCTCTTTGTGGCTCCTGTGGAACCAATTTCGGACTCCCCGTTTGAGGATGTTCAATGCGTCTGGAAGGTAGAAGACTCAAGACTCGGGGATCGTGATCGCGAGAGCGAGTGGGCAACGTGATAGGCTACGCTCTTAGACTAAAGGCGGCACTGGCGTACGTCATGCGCGACTTTCTCGCTTGCCTATGACACGAATGCGAGCCCACCAAGAAAAAAGCTTCGATAGTTCAGCGGCAATCCGGGCAGCTGAGACGCCGTGTCTGCGCCTCGTCGTACATGATCCACATCCAAGCGAACATGCTATGGTTTGAGAATGCAAGAAGGTGTGTATTGGTGCACTTCTTTTCGGGCTTGCAAGTTGACTGACTCTGTGTGCGGCTCTGGCTAGCGTTCTAGCGACATTCGCGAGGCTTTTTCGCGTTCGCTTCGATCCATTACTCCGCACCTTGCAAATCAGTGCCAGATCAGCATGCGCTTCACCTGCGGCTTACTTTGGCGCAGTCCTCTTTGCCTTTTCGATTGATCTCCATCCCAGCTCCTCGGACTTGGCAGCACTTGGCTGTCTGTTCCACCACTCAAAGCTGTAGACACAGCGCCACAGTGTCTATGTCCATGAACGTTGATGGCAGCAGCACAGACGTCCTTTTCGTAGACCAGACCCTCGACTCTCTGAATAACTTCGTCAATTTTGATGAAGTGTGTCCACACGGCTGCACTCTCCACACAGCTGCCCAGGATTCAGATGGGAGCTGCGACGAAACTACCAATGTGGGAGAAAATACGATTGATGGTGCTACGAGAGTAAGAAACCGACATGCCAGCTTCTCTTCAGGCAAAGCATTTGCACAACTGGCTGGCTAGTCTTCAGCTAAGAGTTCTTTGGCCGCATTAAATCCTAGATCCACTTGGCAGCCAAGGTCGAGACCGCTTGAGGACGAGTCCCGTGCAGACGAAGCTATCCGGCTAAAGCACAAGGTTACACAAGCCTACCGAGCCTGGCGCCTCCAAAACGCAAATGATGCTATCGTATGCCAAGTATTTCATCGTAGACCTCGAGTCTAGCACTCTGAAGCTAAGGTGCGCGGTGACATTGCTGCACATTCGAGCGTTTCGCGAGCGCTAACTCTCTGGCGAATCGTCTGTACTTCTCAGCGATACCGCAGGCAAGCTGGAGCATCGAATTCTCTTTCGAGGCCCTTCAAGGTCAAGCCCTGGCTCTGATGACTCAGCAATGGCGTTGGGCGCATATAGACGCGCTTGTCACCTCGGTAGCGAGGTAACAGCGTCGCGCGCGCGAAGCCTCTCGAGAGTATGGCGCCCGCTATGCTCTTCCCTCGACACTGTTGCTCGGCTGGTTCGAATGAGCTCGAAGCATCTCACACTGCAGAGACTCATCCTCAACGACGCCACCTACATTCTCGCCCGGCGATGTAGCGCTCCCTGCGTCCCCTCGAGCCTCAGATCAGCTCTTGGCATTCAACACGGCATGACCGCATCTGACGGGCCAATCAACTCTTCATAGGGCGCCCTGTCAATGTGCAGAAGCCGATGGTGTCCGTCCTCGATAGATGCACTCGCGTAGTCAAACAGGGCCGCACACTCCGATGACTGCTACACCAGAGCGACTGTGCAGACTCTGATGGCTTGGTCCACGATCTGGCGCTAACGTGGTGTCAGCCAGAAGCTCTTCGGTCTTCAAAAACTGCCACCCCTTTCTGCGAATCAGGGGACGCAACTCTCATCACACAACACTCAGACAGCAATGACGCCTGCGCATTCTCTTGGTCTGTCACATGACTAGGCACAGAGGCTCGTCAACGACTCATATTAGATGAGCGCCAAAGCAGATGACGCTTGACTCTGTGGAACCCACTTGGACGCCTCTCGAGGGCGATCTCTCCGGTGACCCTTTAGCGAATACTCGACGTCAACAGGACACTGTTCAAGTCGCCGGTCGAACGGACATTAACCTCCTAACACTGTGATGTCCTTCGTCGCCTGCCTCTCTGCAACATTGGCTTCCTGATCTTGGCATATAACGGCTCTGCATCGCATCTTTGAGCCATCTCACCATTCGGCTTGATGCTGCTTGAGCTTCCGTGTGTTTGCGCAGCACTGGCAGGAACCTCTCCAAAGTGAACTGAATGGAGCGGCATCACACCGATTTCCCGTCCATTCACTCTCTCTTACGCCTTAATCATTTCGCCCGAAGCAAGGGCCAGCAGCCTCAGCCCAGGCCTTTTGTCCATCATACCCTGCTCAATGCGCCTTTCGATGACGCTGCAAATAGGGAAACCCGCCTAGTCTATGGATCATCGCTCTCAAGGTTCGCAGCTCAAGCGAGCCTACGCGACGAGAGGATGCATACAAACAACGCGGGCAGGGGCACATAGGTCATCCCCGCAGACTTCTTCGTAATCTCATCGCTGGGTACTGCAGAAAAGCGGTACATCGTTCCACGAGCGCCGTCTTGAGCTTAGGATCACTCTGTTGTTGTGTGCCGGAGGAATGGAAAAGATCACGCAACGCGAGCGAGGTGCGCGTGGACGACCACGCCTCAAGGAGCACGCCTGAGATTTGCCGGTCGCTACACATTCTTGGCGTACTTGGCGCGAGTGATGGCGAGACTGTTTGCAAGACGGTTCGTGGAGTATGTGCGAGCAAGACGCGGCTGGAAAGGGCCACGCTGGCCGACTCACTTTAGCAGGAGCCGGATTGATGGGCAATAAGCTGACCAGCTCAAATCATTTGCGCCTTCGTGAACGAGCTTGGAGGTCGAAGTCTGCATCCAAGGGTCAAGATGTCGATGGGAAAACGCCGTCTAGCTTGTCCTTCTTGTGATAGGGCCTTGACGCCAGCGGTGCAAGTCGAAGGCAGCATCCGGCAGCTACAGAGGCGGTCCGACTGACCCTGTCCTAGTAGTCCCTCTCTACGGACCAGCACAATTTGCTTGCGATGGCGACTGACGATAGAGTGATACCGGGCGCAATTGGTTGACCCCACAGGTCTTCGTACTTTGACGAGCAGTCAAAATGGCGTCGTTGGACATCTTGGGCAAATTGTCGATACGCTCGGATATCGAGGCGACGCACAGGGGCCTTCAAGTAGCGCAAGACCAGTTGGAAATGAAAGCCCATTGGAATTCAATCGCTCTGTCAATGTGGCACTCCAGACCGCCTCATTGTCAACACGCGAGAATTGTGATTGGAGAGTGGCTCATACGGCGTGCACACGAAGACCGACTCACCTGTCTGCTTTCAGTCCAGGTTCGGATTGCTGGCACTCTCCCTGGACGCAAGGCCCATTCGATCAGGAGCCGAATTTATCCTAGAGAAGCTTTGCGGCGGTCGAGCTTTTCTCGTGATCATTCGACATGGTCGATGCGGACTCTTCGCCTCCAGTAAGCTCGCGCCCTGTGAGCTCTGGTCCGGAGCAAGCAGAATGTCAGGACGCCGACGCTGGACATCGATGCTTGCTGCAGGACAAGTGAGGTTGCCGACCGCTACCACGCAGAGCTCAGTAAGTCGAGGCGCTGTCTCCACTGAACTAGTACTTCGCCTTCATGCACTCACTTTCGTGCCCCTCGCTCAGAGATCCTCCCACTGAAAGTATCCATCGAAGGCTAGTCTTCATGAGCGCCTCCATTGCCTGGACCCTTCGAACACTGATGCTGGATTGTATGCCGTCCGAACACTGGCCAGAAGAGTAAGTCATCTTAAGATGGACGTTGAAAGCTTTGGTCCGACACTGAGCCCAGCTCCTTCGCTGCGCCATAAACTAGCAGAGCGCTCGTCAGCGTGCGACAGGACTTGAGTCGTCTTTCCTAGTACGCGCCTCGGCCGTAACAGCAAGGCTGCAGCCAAAAGCAATCGGCAGTGCCATCGCGCATTCCTTGAACGCGTCTGGAGCCCAATGAAGGTGCTTGCAATGTGTGCAGATAAACGCCACGGAATGGGTCGGTACTTCTGCTCCTTCGATCAGCGCGAATATGATGAGTTGGAGCGTGCAAGTGCTACCGGTTGCAAACGCTGTCCTTTACGCTCGGGCAATCGCATGTGGCGTGCGCAAGGATAATCTGCCAGATCTCGTTGCAGAGAAGATCGATTGAGATAAGAACAGGATGTTGCAAAGCCCTTTCTACCATCTTGCTCTGAAGGGAGCCTTGAGGGGAAGGCGACCTTGGGCAGAATTCAAATCTCAGCGCGAATGTTCACCGCCTGCAAGTAGTCCTTGACAAAGGATTGATGCACCGTTACCGCCCATCCAAGATCTGAGCAACGCTGGAAGAGAACTCCAGTAAAGGGATTGCTGTATGCTCTGTTCTCCTCAATCTTGTTGACGGAATCGCTGTGCCCGATATCGGGTGGAGCTGGACGCGGCTGTGCTGAATAGCTGGCCGTACAAGCAGGGCCATCACGCCCGGCGCTAGTCGTTGAGACCGATGCCTGTAGGGGCACCATTGCATGGCAGCTCAGTCTGCATCGTGGTGGTCTCAAGGGGATGTTGACGGCTTTTGACCCACCAGACGGGGACAGATGCTGTATGTTTCTGCTTCAGCGGACAGAGCAGTCAACGCGTCAGCCGGCATTTTTCTGGAACCCGGACAAGCGCTGCATGTATTTCGCTTTCTGCAAGAATCTCTAGTCCCCTCTTGCGCTCGACTCACCAAAGATGGCCAAAGATGGCCACTGGCGGGCATAGAAAAGGGTCTTTTGACAGTTTCGTTCTTGACAGACCGCCGACCTGGACATTGATGTCGAAGGAGGTGAAGTCGAAGGCTACGGAATAGCTGGCAAATTGCGAAAAGTTGAATCCTGACGTGGTCCTACTACAGCCTTGTTGCTCGATGGCCCCGGACTGACCACCACAGGCATCCGAGAAGCACTTCGACACCCGCATCGTCACAAGAAGACGAGTGGGTCATAATTGACGGATGCAAACATGGTTCAATTGCTGCTGAATGGAACATGAAGGGCAGCGTCTGTCAGAATACGCAGCGGTCGTGACAGGACTTCCAAGCCTTCGATTACGCACGTGCTTGTTCCAAGAGCCCTAATGTCGCTAGCAGCGTGACAGGTCTGCATTGCGAAAGAGAAGCGCCCGCTACCGTTTTAACGCTCTACTTTGCCAGGTGCGGCCAGATGAGGTTTTGAGGAGCCCTCCGCAGTTGATCCCTTGGCCCACGAAGGCGCAGCAATGCTCAAGCGTGTCAAGCCAGATAAGGCTAGAAATCACTGGGCTGCTCCATTCGTACGCTGCAAATGAAGACGAGCCTCACAGGCAAAGAAAGAAAAAAAACGCGCTGTTAATCGGAAAGCCTGCGGGCAAGGACTCCTGAAGGCTCATGTAAGAAACGAGCTTACGTATTCGACACAAAAAGCCTAGACGTCCAGCGTCAGTGATGAGCAACAGAAGGCTCAACGCCGCGAGAACGAAAGGCCATCCTTCGAGCGTGCCTGTGAAAGTGACTTTTCTCGCCTCCCAAGCCGCTGCAGCCGCTCAAGCAGCATTCAACCGGCAAGTGCTAGCTTCTACGCTGAAAGATCGGGTCGTCGGATTGGTCGGTGGACTGCAAGCAAGAGAGTGCGCACTCGTATCTGGCCATTACAGAAGAGAGTTGGCAGCTGGCATAGATCTTTCAAGGTGACGCCAGATCGATCTGATATCTTTGCAAATAAGAATGCGAATAAGAAGGAGGAGAGAAAATGAATGCTCCTTTGGTGCAAAGCCTGCAATGCAACAAAGAGATAGAGCTCAGTCCAGTGGTCTGCAGCCCTCACGGGCTCGTGGCGAGTCTACTCACCAAATTGAGCTCTAGGCTTTCGGATGCCGCTTCTCAAGAGCACTTCTACGCGTCGGACGAGTCTTTCCACTCGGTGGCTGTCAGAGATGGGGCACGCAAAGAAGCTTTGGCTGAAGAACCGAATTTCTAGAACGACTCGCGAGCAGGTGATGACGGAAAGTCTGAGACGACGAGGTGATCTTCACGCCTTCGTGAGTCTGGCAACTCCAAGCCACTGTTGACTGCGACTAGCCAGATGGCATGGAGTAGAATAGCTTGTCCAGTCGGACGAGGCATTGCAGTCACTTCCCGTGCTGTATGTCCTATAGCCTGCTTGTCAAACGGTTCGGCGTTGCATACGTATAGATGGAAAGCTGAATTGAGGTTGCGCTAGGCCGATCGCGCTGACCGCAAGAGAAACTGCCCTGGTGCGGCGCTCGCCATTCTCATATTGCGCCCATGCCCTTGGTTGAGCACCGCCACGATCCTCAGACTACTGGCACGGGGCCAGACGCTGAGGAAGCGTGAGAGTCTATTTCGTGAGTGGGTGATTGGCGCCTTAATTGATGTAAGCCTGAGGCGAAATTGATGAGGTGAGTGAAGAGCGCACGGAGAGAAAATTCGTGGCATGCTACAGCTACTATAGCACGCAAAACTGGTGCTATCGCAGCTTTCGAATAGCCACATCTTCACGACGACCTCGCACTCATTCTCCGTGCCTCTCCTGAGCATCATCGTTTTCCAATCGATCGCTACTCAAGACTACGACTATTGATGATGAGGTCCTTGCACGGCAGTCTCCTTTCAGCGTATCGTGTGAGAACTCAAGACTCGCTGTTGAGACGAAGCCCGACGCACTCGACTTGGCGGGGCTCAACCGTTCCCCACTCTGTCATGGTCTATCCCACTCAAGACTATCATCGTGGCCGATGCTTGTCCCCAAAGACCACGTGCTAGCAACACAAGACATGGCAAGTGCCAGTCCGGTCGGTCCCAACAAATCTAACGTTCACCCTGCCAGCACCCAATCTTTGGGCAGCGGACGACTCGAGTCTGGGTGCACAGAAGCAGCAGGGAGCGTGCCTGCTTACACGTGCTACTGCTATGCCACCTCGCACGCGTGCGGCTTTGCGAGC
Organism: Ceraceosorus guamensis; assembly: GCF_003144195.1. Classification (NCBI taxonomy): domain Eukaryota; kingdom Fungi; phylum Basidiomycota; class Exobasidiomycetes; order Ceraceosorales; family Ceraceosoraceae; genus Ceraceosorus; species Ceraceosorus guamensis. Next base: position 190,645 of record NW_020290035.1, read on the forward strand.
ATCGCGCCTGGCTCGGGCGTGAGCGCTCAGTCAAGGTGAGTGTGCATCTCTCTGTTGGGGTGCAGGTACTTCAGAAAGCATCTACTAGCTTCATCATGCACACTGCTATTGTGCTGGTTTAGCGCACGTCGGTGTGCAAACTTGGGGCGGCGCTTCGCACACCACGAACAGGATAAAAAATCAAACCTTGCCACAAGGCCATCGCACCACGATTTGACACGACCATCCTCGACTCGACAACTTTAAAAAGCATTTTCCCAGCTTACATCACCAGACTCAAAACACTCCATCATGCCTCTTACTCGCTCAGCTGCGGCAGCGGCCGGTCAGAGCCTCACGGTCCCCGGCCTTCAAATGAAGGAATGGGTCAACAAGAAGGAGAAGGAAGGTCTCTCACAAAAAGACCTCCCTGACCTCCTGAGGCACCGAGATGCTGTGATCGACAGCATGAGACACCTCTGGGTCAAGACGGAGAAGCAGGACGCCGAGGCCGAGCAGCTTCGCAAAGAAATTGCGCACCTCCAAGCACAGCTTGCTGAAGCGAACGTCGCCGCCGCCGCCACCGCTTTAACACAGATCGTGAGTAGCTTTAGTCTCATCATCCCATTCATGATCGCCAGCAAAGTGAAGTGAACGTCATTTCGGTTACTCACACCAATGCTCGTTCGCTTCATATTCCTGCATACAGAGAGTCGAGGACACAGCCGGTGGGAGTGAAGAGAGTGGGGTATCCAACAACGGGGGCGCTGAGGACTCGGAGGAAGCTGAGGTGAAGGGATCGGTGGAAGCGGTGACAGAGAGCTCGGTGGAGGAGAGCTCGGTCGAGAAGAGCTCGGTCGAGAAGAGTTCGGTCGAGGAGAGCTCGGTGGAGAAGAGTTCGGTCGAGGAGAGCTCGGTGGAGAAGAGCTCGGTCGAGGAGAGCTCGGTGGAGGTAGAGGCGCCGGAGACAGCGGAGGCGCCGGAGGCGCCGGAGGAGACTGAGACAGGGGAGGGAGACAGCTCGGCTGTGCCGCAGGAGGAGTCGAACTCGGCGAGCGCAAGCGCCCCGGAGACAAGCTCCGAGGTAGGCAACTCTTACGAGTTCGCCAGGCGTTTCTGGGGAGACGAGGTTCTGGGTATCTGGCCTTCTTCCTCTTCGTCCGCATGATGGGGATGGCCCTTGACCGATTGCAAAGGTGAGTGACACATCCATTTGCGTCACATGGAACTCTTGTTGATCGCCACTGCTTGTCCGCGGCTATCTAGATCCTTCCATCCTCGACTGCCACCTCACGGACTCCCGATTCTCACGATTTCGCGTATTTACCGCTCTCTTCATCACCTTTTCTGTGTCAAGCCCCTTTTCGCAAGCGACGGTTCAACAGCATCTGACCATGGTTACCTCTCCCAACGCGACTGCTGAGCCGAAATGGCAAGGCTCGCAAATGTCTGACGATACGAGAAGTGAATGCATTGCGGCAGTGATAAGGGTTTACTAGGCTTGGGCCGGGACGTGGCCTTGATCAAAGACAGATTCATTTGTGATCGTTAGAAAGTCGCTCCGAGCGAATCGTTATGCTCTGCGGAGAAAGTTGGTTCTTGTGTGCGGTCGATCAAGCGTAGATCCGTGTATATGCCGAGCGAAAGCTGAGGTTGGGTTGGCTTTAATTGCTTCTCACTTCCCGCAAAGCGCCTAATCATTGGTCAGGAAGAAAGATATTCGAGGAGAGTACGAGGCGGATGCGCGCGATCCTTGTGTCCAGTGCTTGATATACTCTTGACAGTCTACAAGAGGCTGCTACCGAATACTGTATTGCGCCTGGTCTCTTTTCTCCGATGCCGATCAAAGACAATGTGAATTCAAGCACGCCTGAGAGGTAGTGGCAAAGCTACGCATGGCGTCCAGGGCCGCTTTCTGCCGGAGCGAGTAAGACGCGACAGATGCCGTCAGCCGTAAGTCTTTTTGAAAGCCGCAACGCTGAACAACTGCAGCAGCAAGAGTGCTTACTCACGTGTGCAAGCTCGCTGAGCTCCATGTGGTAAGTGAGCTCCTCGTCAATCGACTTGAACGTGGACTTTTTGGCCCTCTTCATTCCCAAGTAAGCAGCTCCCTTGCGAGCAACGCGAACCTGAGTTTCGTCCGCAAATGGAAGCGATCAATTGGGGATATCTCGAGCGAGTCAATCGAGTCGGACACTTTGTTCAGCTTGCGGGGAACTCACCAGCCTGTAAAGCAGAATTCCGCGCTTTTGAGTATCTCCAGTCAGTCCTCCAAGCAATGCGAGTCTCAAGATCCTGCTGGTTTGAGCCAGGTACCTCGCTACAGCCTGTAGACGCGCGCCTCTGGCACTCTGCAGCTGAATCATGCGCTCGTGTGGAGTGTAGCGACTGTAAGCCTTGATGGAGCGGATCAGTCGCTCCGTCAACTTTTCATTCTCCAAGGAGAGGTCCAAAGTCTCCGTAAGCTCGTCGACATCGATGCCTCCACTACACTCCGAGCGCTTGTTGCTTTTGTTGCGCTTGCCCATCGTCAAGGCGCGAGATGACTGTGAAGACCAGTCGAGAACGTGAAGAGCAGCTGAGTAATCTTAAAGATCCGGTATTGTTTGGTCTGACAAGAACGTGTGGGCAAGGAATGTTTGGGTGTCGGATTCTTGACTCGTGATCTTGAATGTAGAAGCGTGGAAGGTCATCTCGAACAGACAAAGAAGGGTAGGGAACGCGAGCAATCAGGGTGTGTGTATGCTACACGATCGACTCGCACATGCGCTGCCTCCCTGGCCAGCAGGCTTTGCTCGCGTGCCGAAGCTACCGGTCACTGTCAGGGACTCGCTGAGGAAGACGCAGAGCTAAGCCCATGTCCACGCATACCTTCAATCAACCGCACTGCTGGCATGCGAGCAGATTTCTAATTCACGACTACTGTTGGCCTAGAGAGACCCTTGTGACTCAACGGTTCAGCAAGGGCCACGCGCGGGCACTTGAGCTTGAAGGCTTCTACCGCCTGCGCGTGCATGCCAGAGCCACCGGTCAAGAATTGAAATGCCGCACAGCCTTGTGGAGATGCCCGTGCACGCGCGCCTCGTGCTGCTGTCGACTTCCCCGCACGACCTTGGCGGTAGCGCTTTCTAACGCTGCTAGCAGGCGTCACGCGATGCCTGCCTTCACATCAAAGAGCTATAGCGCTTTCCTCGAATCTTCGGTTGTCTAGCGCAGACTCGGTACATCATTTGAGGCGCAAATTGCTTGTGTAATCATGTCACCTCCTGGAAAGTGTAGACGATTGCGCAGTCGTCGAATAGCGGGTCTAGGGTCTTGGGCGTAGAATTAACTTTGCTCTTTGACGCACGCGAGTCCGGATATATATGCGCAGACCATGCGCTTTGAAGCGGGCCACGGCCCACGTCGCTTATTCCATCCAAACCTCTTGCATGCATGGGCATGCCGATCAAGAGATTGACATGCCTCCGTGCCGCGCCCAGGAAAGTGACCCAAATTTAATCAAATTCGTCTGTCGCCTCCATGCACTGAGCCGCGCGGAGTGCCTGAGCGCCGAGTCTTGCGTACGCTCGCAAGCTTTCCCGCGCGGGGCAAAATGCCCTCATTCGGCACTGCAGCAGTCGTTGACATTTTCTTCGACATTCCGCGGATGTTTGCGGCAGCAGGGCAGGCGCAGTCCATCGATCGCGACTCGCCGTCCGACTCTCCGGCGGCGCGTGCGGCATTTTGTCGGCCCATGCGACTCGAGCGGCCCCCCCAAAAATTGACTCGCGCTATATACATCTGCAGGTCTTCTGTGGAGACGGCGCGAGAAGATCAAGCAGGGGCGATATACTGACCGGCTGGTGTTCACCTCAGGCTTGAGGGCACCACAGTGAATCAGGATGCAGCGCCCACATCTCGCGACTGACGCACTATGGGCAGCAGCGCTGTGAAGCTTGCGAGAGCATGCGCTACCAGCGTCAAAGGCAGATGCAAAGGAGGAGGAGCACTTGAGGACGAGCGAGCGCCCATTCGCACGAGACGCATGCTCTCTCTACAGTGCTCCATGACTGACGCGCCAGTTCGTGCTCATAGGTCGCTCGCGGATGTATCAGAGCGCACTCTTTTTTCAGTACACATTCACATTCGTGATTGATGTTGCTATTCGTAACTCAAGACCAAACTGCGCAGGGTGTGGGACAGACCCAGTGTCTCGCCGCAGGCCTTCCTGGAAGTGTCACTGCTGCACCCATGCCTTGAGATTATGCTGGGCTCTGCAGGTCAGATGAAGGCTCGTTACCGTGACTCGCTGAAGGCTGGCAGACTGCCGCAAATTATGCGGTCTCTTGATCTTGCTACTGCGTGCGTGCTTGGCTGTGGCATGTCCCGTGGGAAAGCTTCAGTGAAGCCAGGATCACGAGCCTTATACGAGCTAGACCAGCACCGTACACAACGCGTCCGTGCGCGGCAGGCTTGCGTGCCCCATAGCGGACGCGCACGTGCGCGGGACGGCCCCAGTCTTTGAGCATATCGACTCGTGACTCAAGACTTCAACTTTCTATCCACGAGATCTGACTTCGGTGTACATTCAAGGTTCGTGAATCTCCACTCAACTCAGACTCGATGGTGGTGAGTCATTGCGAGTAAGTCCGCTTGTGGTGGTCGATCCCACACAGGCAGTTGAATCCTCACAAACGCCTACCACTTCACGCCCTTCTGCTTCGGACAGTCCGGCGCCCTCGAAAGACATCTTCTGACTTGCCAAACTGATCGAGCATGCGCATGGTGAGCATACAATGGCGAGATTTGGTGCTCTTGGCCGCCAGCCTCAACTTGTTCTGATCCTGCTTTTTGATCAATCCCCTTCAGCTCATCTGATCACTCGCCTGTCAGTATGTCAGCTTCCCACTTTGCGGTGGACACCGTGGGCACTGGTGCAATGGGTGCAGAGGGGTGCGCAGAGGCTATCGCAGAAGCCAACGAGGTTATTGACCTCTATGCGACAAAAGACACGAGCGTCAGCGCTTCGGAGCTCAAGGTATCTTACTTTGCCTTCTTCGTGGCTCGCGCGGGAATGGGCCCAAATTACGTGGCCAGGCTCGAGAGGGAGTTTCGCATCTTGTCGGTGAGTTTAGCTCTCGCTGCAGCGACAATGAACGCTCCTTTCTGAGCGGCTGCACCTTTTCTTCGCTGAGCAGGTTTATCTAGTGGCGCATAGCGTTGAACGATTACTTGGCCCCGCAGCAAGAGTGGATGAGTGGTTGCTAGAACGGGTCGGGGCTGTACGATACCTCAAGCACGTGTTCAGGACTAGTGACAAAGCGGTGCAGGTGTGCGGAACGGCACAAAGCAACGCAAGCATATTTCGCACGACACCAGGTGTTTGAAGTTGGAAAATCTCAATTTGTTCAAATCCTCGTTCTGTGTTGCGTCAGGGATGTTCTATGCCCGGGAGTCGGTCCTGACATACAGAGCGCGGGGAAGGTATGAATCATGCACACTTCAAGCGTCGTTGCGGCGCGGTGCCAGCCTTGAAGATTGACGAGTCTCGATTCGTGATCCACAGCTGTCCATCCGCGCGGTACGGAGGTGATGAGTACAATCGAAACGTCAGAAGAGCGAGGAAGCACAGATCTGTCTGATATCTAGGGAGGTCGCCTTGAGCATAAGCGATTATGCGTGCGTGCGTGCGTGCGAGAAGCTGCAACTTACGTTGTCAAGACGACTTGCTATCGCTACCCTCTCCGATGAGGAAAGGGTCCTTCAGCAAGCGCTGAAGGAAGGCCTCTTTTTCGGCCTTGAGATTTTGATTCTCCTTTCGGAGAGCCACGAGCTCATCGTGGTTTTTTTTGCTCGCGTTGGAGGTGATCGTCTCAATGATTGGCTGCCAGGTCGAGAGAGATGACGCTTTTAGAAATTTGTGTGTCGTAGTGAATGAGTGAGAACTCACCAACAGACGCTCCAGCAACGTCTGCACATAATCAGTGCGCTCGAAGTGGTTTCCAGCTGGAAACCCCTTCTGATATTCACCGCCGACCATCTTAAGGAGCTTCTCGACAGTGGTGATCTGGGAGAGAGGGGCAAAGAGGAAGTCATCATGATTATCTCGTCCATTTGGCTGGCATGCATATGCCAAGCTCGTACTCACATTGTCGATGGCTCGCTGAGCGATCTGGATTTCGCCCTTGAACGCTGACTTGTGGATGTTCTTGCATAGCTTGAGTATCTCCTGCTGTTCGGGCGAGGGCGTCAGGCCCTCGACCGCCTTTGCGATGTCGCGAAATTTGGGGGTTGGGTTGTGAATTGGCTCTACCATGTTTAAAGTCGATATTGAAGGTGAGGAAGGGTTTCGACTATCGACGTCGAGAGCAAAGAGCCTATAGGGGCGATGACCTGAATGCATGTTCAGCGCAGCAGCAAACGCATTCTTAAGTCAATCACGGATCACGAATGCGCAGTCGCCACGTGGCTCCTGATATATCGGCACGCCGCTCGCAGCCATTTGATTCTTGATTCGAATTGCTACCTTGAACCTCACGTGGCTGCGCACAATGGCCGCTCACAGCTCACGTGAGTCAAGGTGAAAAGCGCTGTGAGAGGCTTTTCTGCATGTGCTACCTCGCACGAACGAGCGTCGGTCCCTGTTCGTGGGCCTCGCACCTACACAACAGAACAGCCCGATGATCTTCTTCTGCTTGGAACAAGAAGCATGTTCTGTTCTTTGTCGCGCTTATGCTCTACCAGCGCTTATGCTCTACCAGGTGATGTGCTTCATAGGCAACATGAAGTCACTACATATGTACATTCTTATGCATGAGGCGCGCTCGCGACGTTTGTCGTCTCCACTTCCATCGTCCCGATTGATTCACTCAAGCCATCTTGTTTTCACGAAGTGAGTGCCTCATTTGAGCAGGTGTAGCGCAAGACGACGCCCATGTAGCTCGTTACCGTCCTTTACACGAGATGACCTATCCTCTTTCCAGTGAGCCACGATAGCGCAGAGGTACGATTTGCTACTGTGCTTGCCCCAGCAACCTTCGCTCTCGGTCCGATGGTACTAGACGCTAGAGTGATTCACTGACGTGGGCCGAAACACCTCAGCACCACGAATGTGTCCGCCTTCGCCTTACTCCGAAGGATTACAACACTCGACACCGACTTTCATCTTACCGGCTGAGTTCATGACTTCGCAACATCGGTCTTTGCTCTTACAGCTCGAGCTGTGGTCGTGCGGCAGACGAACAGAATACTATACCCAGCGTCAGGAAGCTCGACCTGCCTGTCTCACGTCTTGAGACTACCCCGGTCAGAGACGCGTTGCAAGCCACGGGATTGCCTGGGCCACGTATTGGGGCCTCCCGATGCTGCGGCTCCGTGGGTACAAAATGCTGTGCGTGTAAGTTGCTGAAGACTCATTTGGCTTTTCTCTGGAGCAGCTCCCTTCATGCTGATCGTTCCTCTCTTCTGCGCTCCCTTTGTCCTTTGCAAAGTGTCACTCGTAGGTGCGCACAGACTTCGCGTACGAGCACTAGCCTGGTCACTTGGCTGCGGGGTAGCTGACCGAACGCGCGCCTCGACTCTTGATACTCTGGCTTCCTTTCGCCTTGCGCATACATGCACTTTGGTCTGCACGACATCCTCTGGCCTTGCCACAGGGGCGCGTTCATCAATCCAACTACCCTTCCTTTGCTCCGGCATGCGACTACCGCCCTCCGCCTCAAGCATGCTGCGCATATTGCCTTGTTTCAATGAAGCAAGGTGCGCTGCGCTGGCTCTTGTTGCGACACCTTCAATCTCCAACTCTGCCCCACCAACTTCCATCCAAGGCGCGTTGTTCAGCTATGGCCAGCAAGCTTGACCCACTCTCAGCGCCAGACGCGGAACAAAGCTCTCATGCTGCTGCCGCAGCTACCAGCAAAGCACCGCAGCGTCGCTCTCAGCGAGGACTAAGCAGTACTTCTGCATTGATTGCTCTTCCGTTCTCATTTTCGGGGGCAAAGAAGAATCTCTGGATTGGCCAGTCCCTTCTATATCTAGGCTCGTGTGGTGCTGTGCTCTGCCACTGTCGGGGTTGCATTTCGGTGAGCAGTGCCATGGAATCACGAGCGCAGCTTAGGCATGCTGCCTGCCCGAGGTTTTCTCTCATGCACCTTGTTCACCTCTACATACGCAGCAATTCGCGGAACCCCGAGCCTCCACATGGGGCAGGTCAGGGGCGGCCTGCCCTGCACACTGCACAGCTCACGGTGGCGCCGCGCGGGGTCCTGTCCGATCTGCATGCGTGAAGCTAGTCTCTGCAGCAGGCCATAAAGAAGTCCCGAGGGGCCAGGCCGGAAAAGTCGGGATAATCGAAGCATAAAGATCGAGCACCGAGCGGGACAATGCCAGCGCCTCGAGGATGGACGATGCAAGCCGCTCGAGGAGAGAGGGGCACTCTGTGGATCGCTGTTGCTCGCTGTGTTGCTGTCACTGGCCAAACCTTGCTTGACATGACTTCTAAATCAGGTTGCAAACCTTCCGCGATCGGCACCGACTGTCCTGCTTCGAACAAAGCTCGCCATTTACTTTACCAGCGCTGCCCTTTGACAATCAGCAACTCGATAACAGAGAAGGTCCAGCGCGCGCAAATGGACAAAGGAGATCCGAATTCTTGCCCGAGTTTGTTTCGGCATTTCTCTTTGGCATCTCTGGGATAACAACGTCCTCGATCCGGAAATTGCTCGTTCGCAGCGCCGGAGCAGGGTCATGGTGTTAGTGTCAAGTGGGGCATGGCGGGAGACGTGCGAAGTGAGTCGAGCTTTCAGACCCAACAATGACACATGAGACGTGAGAAAGCGGGATGGAATATGACGCAAAAGTCGGGCAGCTGAGAGAGCTCAAGATGTCGTCTACCGCTCACTGCAGTTTTCACAACATTGGAGGACGCTAAGAAAGCCGGCGAACAGCATCCAGAGTAGGAACCAAAGTGAGGAAGGCAGCGATCCGCCCACCATAAATCGCCAAAGACGAAGCAAGCCGCAAGAGAGAGCGGCTTATTTACGCCGACGACGGAAACTGCCGCTTGAGCAAGAGTGGGATAGAGGAGCGGGATGTTGCATGTAAGCTGTATCTTTCGCAATCGATAGCTACGTTCCAGCACAATAGCAGTGTCTGAGCGTCGCGTAGCGGGAGTGAAGCCCATGTCGGACTCAACGCGAAGTGTACCAGAAGTGGTCAACAGTCTCGAAGCGATGCGGAGGAAGAAGAATTGAGACGGAGCGGGATTACCCAGCGATCCTTATAGAGCAAATCGTAGATGGACTGGCAGTCAGAGAGGTGGACCGATCCTTGACGAGCCAGAGAGACGCTACAGTTGCCTGAGCTGCGTCTTACAACGTGCGTTACATGTACAGGATAACGATAAAGCCAGTAACGTATTTTGAAGCTGCGCCGGCACAGCTTCACAGGCAACAGCGGGTGCGGCGTCGAGGCACAGGGCAACCACGAGCATGTAGCACTGCGTGTAGGATCGCCACATCGCTTGAGGGCAGACCGCTGCACCATAGATGCACCTGAGCGAGAGGCCAATGTCGAGGAGCCGCGCACGTGGACTGTGGGGATCGATCACATAGACGCTGCAGTACAACCCTCTTGGCGCCGACGACGCAGAGTTGGGGACAGTGTGATCTTGCGTATCGAACTTGTGCTCGTGCCTGAGAGCAGATCGAGCATGCTGTGACAAAGGTTGTCTTTTCTTGTGGGCCAAAGTCGAGTCTTATTGGTGTCTTGGGATAGTCTGATTCGCAAGGCACAGCTGCCGATGATTTCTGACTCCGATTATCAGAAGCGAACCGAGCAAGTCGTGGACTACAATTTTCATGATTATCTGGCAAAAGCGCAAATTCGGTCGCGAAACGCCTGGCGGGCTGCGCAAGCCTCTCTAATTGATGTTGCGAAGCCGGCTTGGGAACGTGTGTGTTACCCAAGTGAGCGTTACTCTCCACCAGCCAGCAGAGTTCGTAGGCGCGCTGCTTGACTGAAGGCGACATCTTCCACGCCAGCGGCTGCTGATGAGGCTGGCTTGTCGCAAGAATCCCGGTGTAGATCGCTCAAATGGGCAATCGTCGCATTGCTTTGTCTGACTCGGCAGCCAGCGAAGCAGGCCTGTAAATGATTCGATGAACGTCTAAAGCAGTCCCAACCACCCCTCTACTCGCTCAAGCGGCGGCTTGATACGGATCCGCTCTGGTCGAACCCGAAGTGAAGAGCTACCCAGTGGGCATGCTCGCCGATTCTGATGCATTCGCATCAGGTCGGCCAGATGCAGAGATATCTACGGGCTGGTTCTAAAGCTTGAAGCAGTATGCCTAGCCCTACGCTCAAAGCGATTGTGCTCCATCGCTCGTACACTGGTAGGAAGTGCGCGCAGGGTGTCAAACACGCTGGACAATGTGAGCTTGAAATGCTTCGAGCACAGTGCGACAGCGAAGCATCGTGCTCGACGCCAGATCCTACTTTTGGTTTTATTTTGCTGCAGAGTGGTGCCTAGCGCAGGTTAATGATGACCCACCTGCAGGTCGCACACGTGAGTAGGGAGGCCAGAAGTTTGCATTTTGCCAAGGGATGCGCCAGACAAGGAACTCCCGCCAGAGGTTGGAAAGCTTTGCAGAGCTCTAGCGGCAGCCTTCTGACTTGCTGGCTGGAGCAGGAAGCCGGGGAGGTGCAAGCGATTTATTGAATGTGCAGAGAAGTAGGCGGTAGGGGCGTTGTACAGTATCGTCCCATTGATCCCTCTCGGGAGAGCAGCGCTTGCTCCACATCGACGGTAAGGGCGAAGCCGAAAGACGCCGGAATGCCTTCGCAAAGGCTTCAAGAGTGCGAACTGTACTTGCTGTGCGAGCCAAGGGCTCCACTAAGGAGAGCATACGTTCCAACCGAGATTGACTTTGCGGGAGATGCGCATCGAAAGCAATCAGTACTCGATGCAGCCATCTTGTATCTTAGGCATCGCTGCGAGGGCTTGTCACCCCGAAGTTGTGCACCACTCAGTCGGCATACTGAGCTGCAATGATCGGAAAACGGGTTGGACGTTTCATTTCGTCATTTTGGCCGAAGATTCCGAAGATGAAGAGGCCTGGAGCTGCGAAAGCACATGACTTCGGCGACGTCGATTGTAGGTCCGTTCGCCATGCGCAGCGACAGAGCAAAGTTTGCTCGGCTCGTACGATGACACTGCACTTTGGAGCCGATTGCGAGACTGCCGTTCGCAAGAGAAGTCCATGAAGCTATTGAGTGCACGGTCCCCTTTCCTGCATGAGGCATCTGAACGGTCAGAATAGCGCACAGGCCTCCTCTCTATGCATGTATATAAGTCTCTTC